>NC_061111.1:152287878-152289784 GCF_002878395.1 Capsicum annuum | reverse complement strand
ATATGTATATATATATTGTAGATTTCATATATATATATATTGTATCAAATCATGCATAAGTCAAAAATATATTTATCAAAAATCAATGACTAAACACATCCAAATAATGAGTCGTCTCTTTTTGTAGATTTCAACAATATTACGTGGATATAATATTTTCTCCGTTCATTTTTATTTTTCATTAGTTTTCTAATTAAAAATTTCTACTTTTACTTAATATTTTTAATATATCAAGAAAAGATAACTTATTTTTTTCTATTTTATTTTAAGTATTAATTATTATTTTTTAAAATTAATTTCAAAAACACAATATAAATATCATTTAATAAGGGTATTATAGTAAAATAATCATGTTACTAATTTTTTTTAAAATAAATATACCAAGTCAAAATATATCAAGTAAAATAGAACAAAGTATCATATGCACAACTCAAACAGAAAAAAAAGTACAATCAGCAAAACTTGATAAATCAAATATAACATTTTACCAAAATACAAATTTTCACGTATGACTTTAAAAGAATTGTGAAATAGATTTTTAACAAATTTGTTCAATTGGTAATTTGACAAATTTATTAGCTAAAGCATTATCAGCCTCCATATTTAATAAATTAAATTACACAAGATTAAAATATGTTGTCTTCGAGATATGTAGTGTTTTTACGGGGAGATGTAAAGTGTTGGTTTTATGCGGTGTAAACTTTTCTGTTTCACTAGGTTTCTAGATTGAATTGAAGGATAGGTGTCTTTTTAAGTATTGAATGAAGGATTTGTGATATTGACCAACAGATTGGGTCAAACATTAATAGAAAACTTGATCAAGTTAATTATGAACTTGATTAATATTTTTAAAACTTTCTAATCTTTTCAAATATACAAATCAACCCAACCCACACCCTCTTCAATCCAAATCAATCACTCTCTCCTCTCTCTCTCGACAGCTTCTCTCAACTCTCTCCCAACCAATAGTTCTGTAAAATTTCTCCCTTCAACCCCCAACGATAAATAGTTGGGCTTCGAGTTCCCCTCTTCAATTCAATCAACCTGTCTCTCATCCCTCTCTCTCAACCAACTGTTCTGCAAATTTCTTATTTCAATCCTCGATAACTTCAACATCCGACTATAAATAGTTGGGATTCCAGTTCCTTTTTGACTTCAATCGACGTGACAGCCTTGCTCTCCGGCCACAACAGCTTCGAATTCTTCATTGGTCCTTTTCTTCTTTCACAGGTAAAAATTTATGGCCTTTTTAGTTTTGAAGAAAACGAGGAACTTGAGTCAACTTCTCTTATAGTATTGGTTAGCAATTTCAATATTTGTTGCACTAATTTGAAATGCGGTCTGAATAAAACCCTAATTTCTGGTATTTCTTTTTTTCTCTTCTCTTTTCGAAGTGAATTATGATACTTTGTTGTTTGTTGCATTTTTTTGAAGTTTGATTTTTATTGTTTGTGTTTATAAAAATAAAAGGACAATTTGGTTTAATTTGTTCTGTTCTTGTTCTTGGTAAAAATGGTGAAATTATTATTTTTTTTAACAAAATCGTGCTACTGTTTCCTCCGACAGATTACCCATCTGGTGCAACATATTAACTATCTGATGCAACAGATTCATCATATGATGCAACAGATCAATCATCTGATGCACCAGAGAAACCATCAGATTATAATTCTGATGCAACAGATTAATAATCTGATACAACAGCTTTACCATATGTTGCAACAGATTAAGCTTCAGATAAAAAATCTGATGCAACTAATTAACCATCTGGTGCAATGGAAGAACCATCAGATTAATGATCTGATGCAATAGATGAACCTCTTATTGGATAAAATCCTACCAAATCTTCCTATAGAAAAGTCCAAGACTTGATTTTTCCAACTGATCACTCATCTGCCGCGATAGA
>NC_061111.1:152275579-152287778 GCF_002878395.1 Capsicum annuum | reverse complement strand
ATAATCTGATGCAACAGCTTTACCATATGTTGCAACAGATTAAGCTTCAGATAAAAAATCTGATGCAACTAATTAACCATCTGGTGCAATGGAAGAACCATCAGATTAATGATCTGATGCAATAGATGAACCTCTTATTGGATAAAATCCTACCAAATCTTCCTATAGAAAAGTCCAAGACTTGATTTTTCCAACTGATCACTCATCTGCCGCGATAGACGACCCTATGTTGGAAGAAATCTAAACAATATTGACCGTTGATAACTGTTCCAATAGATCACTCATGTGTTGCAACAGATGTGCGACCTGTTGCACGGATCATTCATCTTTTTCAACAGAGAGTGATATGTTTTGTATTGTCGCAACAAATTACTCAGTCGTTGCTACGGATTATTTAACTGTTGCAACAGATCACTCATATGTTGCAACAGATGATGTCACAACAGTTGCTTGACTTGTTGAGCAAACCATTCATCTGTCTTAAAAGATGAGTGGTATGTTTTGTATTGTTGCAACAGATTACTCATCCGCTGCAACAGTTTGGTTATATGCTGCAACAGATATACTACCTGGTGCAACAGATCAGTGATCTATTGCAACTGTTATTTTACTGTTTTGCTTGTTTGATTTACTGTTATCCTTTTTTAATGATGTATTAATCAACAATAATATATTATTTTATGTTCTTGTTAATTTTAGATAATATGGTTCCCAAAAGAACAGAAACCGAATCAAGTCCAAGTAAGGAACAAGTGAAGCAGCTAGGCTACATCCACCACTCTATGAGCTTGCCTTACAAGCGTTATCTCAATCGGGAGTAGAATATGATGAACACGGGGAGGAGGAATGTTTCAAAAGAGATGATGCAGATGCTAATAGCTCTTCTACCGAAGAGCTGGTCAAAGCCTTCAGCATTGATCGTTATCCTGTGAGAATGCAATGCGATGGTGCTACAGATTTAACGGGTGATTTCGTGGTTAAGTCAGCCATGGAAAATATTTCGACGCCTTCAGAAAAATACTTCGAGAACAAAAATTGGATGCTTATTTCAAGGATAGCTGCTTTGGGAAATATCTTGATTTGTCGGAGGATAACAATGCTCGTTTCCAAATTAAAATGATATATGAACTTCTCAAGCGTAGGTTTATGTATGAAAATAAAGATAAGATGGATGGGGTGGGGATAAATTACTGTGGCATGCCTGTTTATTTTGGTTGGAAGGAGTTTGTCATAGTTACTGGACTAAAATATTATCCTCCTTCTCAAGTTATAGCTATTCTAATCCAAAAAAAAACACCCCGCACACCCAAAAAAGGCAAAGGCAAGTCGTGTAATCGTTATGACCTGGTGTCCATTGTTGGTCCAAGCTTCAAAACAAAAATTTGATAGAAGCGTTGAAAGGTAAAGGACTTTCAAAGAAGCACAAGCAGTCATTGTGCTTGGTTTGGTTTGTACATAATATTCTTTGGGCGAGAGACGTTAACAACAATAAAAGCCTCGGTTTAATAAAGCTCTCCGAGGATCTTGAGGCATTTAACGGCCATCCATGGGGGTATGAAAGCTTCAAAATAACTGTTAAATATTTGTTGACTCCATTAGCGCCAAACACAGTCAACTTATATCGCTTCCCATGGGCTTTCATGGTAAATGTTTCTTTCTTCTATTATGATATCATTCATTTTTTTTTGCTCAATAATGGTTTTGATTTATTGGCGTTATTTTATAGGCTTGGGCATTTGAAGCCATTCTTTATTTGAGACAACAAGTGAACTACCAGGAAGGAGTTTCCTGCCCAAGAATCTTGAGATGGTTGTCGGCCAAAACTCATAAATATGCAAAATTTCTTGATCTCTTCAACCCCTCGAAGGATGCAGTAAGTATAATTATAATTAATTTTTTCTTTAAAAAAATGTTTTTTTTGAATGATATAATCATCATTCTAATATATGTAATGATTTATGTTAGAATGTGCATCCTTCGCTAGTTCCAACCAATTGAGAGTTAAAGATGCCATTTTTTCTTACTTTACGGTCTGTACAAACTTTATCGGACCCTAAGGTGATCGACAGAATAAAAACGGAATTGTTTGGAGCAACATCCATTACAAGAAAAATAATTTTGAAGGGTGGGCTTGTTATTGTTGATGGAGCTGTTGGTGGTGGTAGTGGTACTTCTGTTGGTGCTAATGATGCTCCTCTTACAGTATTTAAAGCAAACCATTATGAGTATGATCATACTAGTTATATAGATTTTGCCTCTCCCAGCGAATGTTCTGCATGCAAATGTCAAGACTACAGGGTGAAACATGATGTAGTGATTAATGTTATTAATACATTAACTGCTTCTATAAAGGAATTGACATCTAAGAGGGGTCTCATTCCATCAAAAAGAATTTTATTTCCATCCGCTCCATTAGAGATTAGGGCTAAGAGGAGAAGGAGAGTGATTTCCAGGGCATTATCAGGCATCCAAAAATGCGAAATTGCAACTTCTTTGTCTGTGTGTTGCACTGAGCAACGTACAATGTCCAAAGGAGAGCAACACGAGCTGAAGAAGGTGAATATATTATATGTCTTCCAACTGATAAAACAAACAGACACATATCTGTTTCAACAGATGACACATCTGCTGAAAATTATCAAATAGATATATACATCTGTTGCAACAGTTGACTAACCTGTTGCACCAGATACTTTTTCTGGTGCAACATATGTCTCGTCTGTTTTAGAAAATCAAACAGCTCTTTGTACAACTTTTATTTGTACCAACAGACGACCAATCTGCTGCAACAAATGATTCATATGTTACAACGGATGGTTCATCCATTGAAAATTATCACATAGGGTCTTCCTCATGTAGAAATTTATCCCAACAGTTGATTTATTATTGTAACAGAAATATAATATGTTTGGGATAATTTAAAACGGGAGGAAGACCTGTTTGATTTGCTAAAAGAGATGAGTTATCCTTTTCTGTTTTATTGTATCTCCATGATTAGCATTGACCAATTCTTGTTTTTCAGGTGGATGTAGAAAAAGTTACTGCTGAACAGCATTGACAATATGCTACTCTTTTTATGGAAATCAGAGAACAAAAAGTGCAAAAACCGTACGCAAGCGACAATAAAGATCCACGACGAGCAAAGCCGAATTCCATAGCACCGGATGAAGAACAACTTATCCATACTGAGTAGATCTTTATAGCTTGAGCCTGTCAAAGCAATCCTTGGCAGTATACTTAAATTTTTGTTGATGTATTTGTTGAGATCTGTACCATAATAATTTTTTAACATTTCATTTATTCGTTGACTTATTTCAGCTAATTTATGAAGGCTTTGATTTATTTTATTTTTTCTATGAATTTTATTTATTCCGTAGATTTGAATTTATTAATTGAAAAGGAATACTAGATTCAAATATTGCAACAGATAATGTATCTTTGCAACAGACGACACATCTATTGGAAAATTCGAACAGATTTAGACATATGTTGCAACAGGTAGGTGATCTGTTGGAATTTATCAAACAGGTCTTCTCACTGTTGCAACAAATGGACTTTAGATAAGAACATCAAGATAATGCAACAGATGACACATCTATTGAAAAAAAAATAGATTTAGACATATGTTGCAACAGATGGACTTTATCTGTTGCAACAGACGACACATCTATTGCAATAATCAAACAGATTTATACATATGTTGCAACAGGTAGGATATCTGTTGGAATTTATCAAACATGTCTTCCTACGGTTGCAACAGATGGACTTTAGATAAAAACATCGAGATAATGCAACAAATGACCAACTTATTGCAACAGATAAACTATATGTCAGAATAGGTAGGATAACTGTTACAACGGATGAAGAATCTGTTTCATCATAAAAATTCAACTTTTATTGGACATAAAAAATTATCACTACGTTTAAAAAGATTAAAGTGAATTGAAATAAAAAAGGCGCAACCCATCGGCGGTGTTCAGTTCAAACACCTAAAATAAAATAGGCATCAAGTAGACATATTCATTCTAAAGACGTAAAATAAAATAGGCATCAAATAGGTTAGTGTCGGTCGTGGCACATTTCGCTGACTTGCCGTCACTTGGCCCCCAACGATCATTTTTTTCCCCCATTATCTGATATATTCATCTTCCTCCTAAAATTTAACCCTAAATTTCCAAATCTTCTTCTTCATCGTCATCTTCTTTTATCTATCTAAATTCTTCAAATTATTACTTTCATTTTTTCCAACTGACCTTGACAATGTCGAGCGCATCTTCCACTATTTTTTGTGATAAAGATTTTTGATATTGTAAGTGGGTCATGAAGCTTTGTTAAAGAGTTCTTGGACTCAACAAAATTCCGGACGTAGGTTTTTTACTTGTAAGATTTCAAAGGTAATATTGTTTTTATTTAATTAATTGATTAATTATTGACTTGTAATTATTTTATAATTGTGTTCTATTTTTTATAGAAATTGGGTGGATGCAATTACTTTGATTGGTATGAAGAAAGACACCCTTCACAAGCAAATCGTGTAATCTGGGGTTTGTTGAACAAAGTCAACACTTCTGAAGAGAAACAACTTCGAGCAAGAAGATATTACATTATTGTCGTTATTGCTACTGGTTTGGTGTTGTTGGGCAAATGGATATTGAAGCCTAATTGGTGAAATTTTCATAGTGGTGTGTGTATTTTCTACAGGTTTGTTGTCGACGAGCACATGGATATTCAAGCGTAATTGTTGGAAAATATCAAAAAGATTTAGACATATGTTGTAAAATTTAGGCCATCTGTGGAAATTATCAAAAAGGTCCTCCCACTATTACAACAGATTAGACTTAGATTATTAGATTATTCATAAAAATTATCAAACAGGTCTTCCCACTGTTGCAACATATTAGACTTAGATTATTAGATTATTCAAACAGGTCTTCCCACTATTGTAACAGATTGACAATCTAATCTATTGCATTATAAAAAACTCAACTTTCATCAGAAAATTATTTTTACCACTACATGTATATGTATTAAAGTGAAGGGTGACTTGAAACTAAAAATTTCTATTTCACAGGCTATTCTATATACACAGGCTTCAAGCTTCCAGTTAGTACCCCATAAGCCCAGACCTCTTGTAGGTTTGCCATAGCGTTATCGCACAGAAAAGTCATTGGCTCGACCATTTCTGTGCCGGTCAGCAAACATTCGATGCGTGCAAGAGCGTGTGAGCCGCTCGCTTTAGCGGCATCATCTTTTGGAAGGATCATTCCCCTGTTTCGACCTTCAAAATCCTATGATTTCTTTATCAGCACTTCCTTTGGCAAATGATTCATCAGTTTACTCTCCCTCAACAAGATGGGCAACAGCACCATTAGTGGCCCTACGAGGAGAAAAAGATCAAAATCATCGATGAGAGGTATATTGGATTCATAAACATTGATCTTTCCCTCCTCGAGTAGTATCTCAATAGCTCAATAATGCATACCATTCACGCTAATGACTGTAAGAATCCTTTTTGCCTCGGTCCAGCTCTTGCCGTGTGGATTTGGTCTGTCCCTTCTAACATATCTTAATGTTTATTCTTCATCCAAGACCAACGTAGGAACTAGAAAATCAATTTCCACGCCAAGGGGTGACGCCTCTCTATTGAGTTGATCATACCTATCCTTGAGCTTCTTGCAGAAGTTGAGGTCCATTATCCTATCGGCAGCGTCATTAGCTTCCCGATACGTTAATTGCCTTTTCCTCAGAGGTAGAGAATTATGTCAAAATGCTTTGAGATAAGAAGTCAATTTTTAAAGAATTCAATTTTTAAATAGGTTAGTAATAGTAAAGATGCAACAAATAGTCCATCTGTTGCATAGGGTTCTCTGAATTAATAATCCAACGCAACTTATACAACAGATGGATAATAAGTTGCAATAGAACTACAACCAGTTGCACTAGTATACCCAGTTGTTACAACAGATATGAAATCTGTTGCGTAGCTTCTTCTTCATGGGGTAGATTAGAAGGGCTAGGTTAGGAAAATTAAACTTGCCTTGTCCTCGTATGGCATACGCATATCAGTCATAGTCTGGAAGTCTTGAGGGGAAAAGAGAGGCTTGGGGTAATCTGGTATGCCTGGCTTGGCATTCTTGGGCTGTCGCAGATCCCTCTTATCTTTGGAGCCACGTTCCATGTATATGTCTACCTTCCTGACTGGCCCCTAAACTTCAACAACTATTGGAGAGGGAGGAATTGTAATTTCTTTTGATTTCCGAGCGGAGAGTACCTCTCTAATTGCTCTTTTATTTCTCCTAACCAACACTATAGGAGTGTGTGGCTCCCTCACTTTCTTGGATGTTATGACACACCTCTTGGATTTGAATTCCTCGATAGCTTTAGCGATAGCCTCTACTTTTTTAAAGAGTTTATCCTGTCTGTCCTTGCACTCATTGCATTCGCAATGAGAACACGAGGGTGAAGAGGGGTGAGAGGGACCTGTGTAAGGGCGAAAAAGTGTGTTTTCAAACATATTTATTCTTTGGGAGCAGCATCAGCATGCCTTCCACCAACACCAACATCTCCACCAGAAAAAGCACCCGGATCTGCCTTAGTAAAAGGTTGGTCATGAAGAGCCTCAACATTAGGCTGACCTTGCCTAACTGCTCTTCTTATGGCTGTTGCTCCAGCCAATTACTTCTTTATTAACTCCACCGTTGGGTCTGCAATAGTATCAACATGACCAATAGTAATATCAGAAGTCATCACCGACTCCTCCTCAGTAGGCACGATCCACGGATGCACAACCTATAAAAAAAGACAGATGCATTTAAATCATATAATATAATAATTTTCACAGTTGGGCTACATTTAAAAAAAAAGACCCATCTGTTACATAGTTTGCAGTATATGGTTAAAATCCATTTGAGTCTGGTTCAGAGAAACAGAGCAACACATGGATAATCCGATGAAAAATATCAATTATCTGTTATAACAGCTGCACAAGACGGGTAAATTTTTATCTAACAGATGATCTGTACGTCGCAACAGATGAACGATATGTTATCAGATTAAACATCTGTTGCATAATTTGTAGTAGATGATTAATCCTTTAGGAGTCGGGTTCAGAGAACTAAAGCCACAGATGGGTAATCTGATGCAAGATATACCCCCTCGCAACAGATATCCCATCTGGTGCATCAGATATAACATCTCATGCACCAGATATAATATTTGTTCAATAGCTTTCTTATCTTTGAGTAGAATTATTTTACTTGAAGAAGACGTATTGCATCATCCGGAAGGTTAAAGAGATCAGCCTCCTTAATATTGGTGCTGCTCTTTGCAGCCAACCACCTAAACATCCTTAGATAAGAAACCTCATTCGGGTAATCCATTAACTGATTTAGGAGGGAGGAATGGCTTCAAATGCCCAAGCCTAAAAAGTGTAAACAGAAAGCAAGCAAAAAAATCATAATAACTATATTCAATATCAATTAATGGATGAGTAAAATTAGTGATTAATTTTACCATGAAATCCCAAGGAAAGCCGTATAATGTCGTCCTCTTTCTCTTTCTGACTCTTCAATTCCTCCTCTTTCTCACTTTCATTTTCTTCATCACCATCTATGGACCCTTGTCCACCTCCCTCAACGTTGTTTTCACATCTCTCCTCAAACTCACTTTACTCTGACTGAAATTGTTCAGGAAGCTCCTTCAAATCCCTCTGTACTGTAGCCTTTTTTTTAGTGGTCAGACGTTGATCCACTTTCACTTTCTTTTCTTTTGAGAGACATATTTTACCTACAGACAAAGAAAAATAAAAATTACATTACAGCTGATGTATGCATAAACTTTAAAAAATACATTACAAATACCACGAATACCGACACACCAACAGCCACCACCACAAACACCACCAACCAATGCCAACAAACAAACAAACGCCACGAATACCGACACCACCAAAAACACCACCAACCAATGCTACCATCGGTGTCACCACGGTGACCACAAACACCACCACCACCACCACCACCACCATCCAACTATACCACGATAGTCAACGGAACACTGAGATGGAAACTAGAGATTTCTCGAATTCTTCCTATGATTTTACCATCAAAAATCAAAATTGTAAACCCATTCTTGAAGATAATACAATTAAAAGTTTTATTTTTATCATTAACTTAAAAGCCCTTATTTTTTAGAAAAATAAATAAATATAGAGCTCTTCTCGAACTCTGTTGCCTATGAAGACAAAGAAAATGACTGATACAAGCATGAATGATGTCGAAAATAACACTTATGTGGTCGGAAATAAGAAGAAAAGTGATCTGTTGTGGAGGGTTGAGCAAATTTATTGAGTAGTTGTTGTCTGTAATATATTGTTGAGTGAGAATGAAAGAGAAAGAGCCAGACCTCGAGATTTGAAATGATGAAATATTTTGTATGAGTTGATTTTTATTTTGGAAAAGAATGACAAGTAGTTTTAAAAATATTAATTTGGTCCGAAATGGTCATAATTTTTTTAAAAATCATAAAATATATGCGTAATTTTTAAAATCATATAAAAATAATTTAAGTTGTAGTTGACGGAGTACTCTAGGAGGTGACCCTATGAAAACTCACCCCTGGTCCTAGATTAATCAATTTAGGAGTCTAACATATGAACTCAATTAAAATTGTAAAAAATAAATGTTCAACATGTTGCGTCAGATTTCTCATCTGTTGTAAATTATCAATCAGATTAGGTAACAATAGATTACGAATTTGATGTAAATTATCAAACAGATTAAGTCATCTGTTGTGAAAGATTACCCATTTGTTGTAAATTATCAAATGAATTATCATATGTTGCAACAAATTACCCATATGTTGTAAATTATCAAATAAGTACTGCCATCTATTGTGGCTAACCCTATAAGAACTCACCCCTAGTCCCAGATTATTCAATCAAGGTATTAGTACCCTAGTCCTAGATTAATCAATTAAGGTATCAGTCTAACATATGAGGTAGCAAGAATCGGTTCGGCTCAGAGTGATCGATCGCCGACTCTGGTCGAGAGGAACGCAGTACCGTTTCATCATGCAATTGACAAAAGACTCAATTGAAGTTGTAGTTGAACCTATGAGAACTCACATACAATTAAGCTATTAGTATAACATATGAACTCAATTGAATTATATATAAACAAATGCTCAACCTGTTGCAATAGATGTCTTTTCTGTTGGATCAAATCAAATAAATTATGTAATCTGTTGCAATATATTACACATCTTTTGTAAACTATCAAACAGATTAAGTTATCTGTTAGCAATATATTACCCATCTTTTGTAAATTATCAAATAGATTGAGTCATATGTTGTAATAGATTACCCATCTGTTGTAAATTATCAAATAAGCGTTGTCATCTATTGTAGTTGACATTATGAGAACTCACCCCTAGTTCTAGATTAATCAATTAAGGTATTATTTGGATATATGAGGTAGTAATAATCGGTTTGGCTCAGAGTGATCGATCAATGACTCTTGTCGAGAGGGACGCAGTCCCGTCTCATCATGCATTTGCCAAAAGACTCAATTAAAGTTGTAGTTGACCCTATGAGAACTCACCCCTAATCTAAGATTATACAATTAAGGTATTAGTTAAACATACGAGGTAGTAAGAATCGGTTCATCTCAGAGTGATTGATCGATGACTCTTGTCGGGAGGAATGCAGTACCGTCTTATCATGCAATTGCCAAAAAACTCAATTGAAGTTGTAGTTGACCCTTTGTGCTCATTTATCCATCCCTAATTCCACCTAGATCAATGTAGGTACTATTATTAATCTTAACATTAAGTTAATGAGAACACATATCAACTCAGAGTGATCGATCGATGACTCGGGTAGGGATGAACGCAATACTAACACTATGCAAATGCAACGACTCAATTGGATTTGTAATTGACCCTATGAGTTCATTCATTCATCCCTCGTTCCACCTAGATCGATGTAGATACTATTATTAATCTTAACATTAAGTTAATGAGGAGCTCATTCTTTCATCCCTAGTTCATCCTAAATCAATTGCAATGAAATTCGTTGTAACAAACAACTGAGCTATTGGAGAATTTCAAACAGATAACAACATCTGTTGCAACAGATGACATTTATTAATTAATTATCAAATAGACATTTTCATCTATTATGACGGATGACTGAGGTGTTGGAAATTTTCAAACAGATATTGATATCTATTGTAACAGATGACGTTTCTGATTTAGTTATCAAATGAAATTTCCATCTGTTGTCACAGATGACTGAGCTATTGGGATTTCTCAAACAGATATCTAAATCTGTTGCAGCAGATGACATATCTGTTTGAAAATCTTTTTGTTTTCTTTTAATTTTAAAGCAAGCTACTATCCGAGTAGATAAAGTAGTAGTACTACTAAAGGCAGTAAAAAATATTTCTTGGATAACTCAAAAATCTTATTGAGTAGTCTTGTTCTGTCTTTTCAATGTCACCCGTTTTCTTCCTCGTGCCCCTCAAATTATTAGTGAATATTAATTAATGAATATTGAAACCCCTAATACTTCTTCCTTTTCAAATTGACTTGGCACTCCCATCAAGAAAATATTAATTAGGGTTTATTTTACTACCAAATTATCCTTATTAATTATGCTTTGTAAACATAAATTTGAATAAATACACTTTGTTTAGTCCTTTAATATTAAGGGTAGTACATCTAGAAAATAGAATTATCTCATCTCTACCCTCCTCTCCTCTCCTTCAGCCCTAAATCTCTCATTTTTTTTCTTTCTATCCTCTTTAGGGTTATCACAACCTTTTTTTTCTCTCCTCTTTCTCAAAAATTTTTGTTCGGATCTAAACCGATCAATATCCATATCTTATATTCCTCGACTGAAATTGTTGTTTTGACCCCCTTTTGACATTGTATGATATTATTCACTATTGCTCTTTTATTCTCGTCTTCTTCTTGCAATTTTATTTACATCTTTTTGTTTATTTAATTACCATTTTCCCATATCATATTTATTTAAAAAATTTGAAGGAAATTTTAATGGTTGAATAAACATACCAAGAATTTTTATTATAAGATGCAAAAAAAAAGCCATCTCTTGGGAGAAGTTTAAAAGCCTTGTTGGCAGTATCATTTTTTTTATGTATTTTGTCTGTTTCTTTGTTGTTGATGCTGTTATTGATGTTGTTGGTGGGGCTGGCGTTGTTGGAACTTGTGGTGTAGTGTTTTTGGTGGGTTTGGCATTATTGGAACTTGTGGTGTGGTGTGGTTTAGACGGTGGGTGCTTCTTAACTTTAAAATAGTGGAGTCCGAACAATCAACACAAGGAGTAAGGGAGAAAAAAATAAAAAATTTAAAGCGAATAAGAAGAGAAGAGTTGGTTACCAAAATTTAAAAAATATGTGCTGAGTGGTAATTGAACTCAAAACCAAAAAAAATAACTAGCCTTAAGCACCCATAAACAATAACTAGGCTAACCAAACAACTCTTACTATGGGTGCTCACTGATTAGATTATATATGTTTTTTTTTTATTTCCACATATATATATAAAGTTCGATACGAGTTCAGTTTGTGCTCGCGCACCCGGGGGACTCCATGTGGGTCCGTCCCTTGTTGTTGATGGTGTTGGAACATAGGATGTATTCTTCTTTGTAGTTGATGATGTTGTTGGAACAAATATTGTTGTTTTATTTGTTGTTGATGTTTTTTATTTGTTGTATGCAGTTTATGTTGTTGTTGATGTTGTAACAGACGGAGCAACTGATGGAACAAATCAAATCACCAGCAAGGCTGCTATGAATTCCAACAGACTCCATATCTATAGCATCAGACTCCATATATGACGCAACAGACTCCACATCTAACGCAAACTATCCGGGATTTATATGTTGTGTGTGTTACTTAAATAAAACTGGCGACTTTATTAATATGTAAATTAAAAAAAATGGATCTAAATACAAAATTTTATTTTTTTGTTGTATTTCTGAAAGAAACAGATTGGTAATCTGTTGTAAAATATATTCACCTGTCAGATAACTTACAACATATGGACAATCTGTTCAAACAAATGTACATATCAGTTTATTTTTCCATCAGCTATGGCATCTGTTGCAACTTTCTAATCATCTGTTTATTCAATTTCATCGAGACCAATAGATTTTTCTAAACACTTCTTGGCCAAA
>NC_061111.1:152195098-152272579 GCF_002878395.1 Capsicum annuum | reverse complement strand
TTTTTTTTACTGAAAGAATATGAACTTTCCTTATTCTCTTGATCTTCCTTTGTTTTGCCTAAGATGTTTGAGCTTATGGTCACTCATTGAGTAAATCACACTTTTGTCAATTAGTTTTGTGGGTTCTTTGAGTATTTAGAAAACAAAAGAGATTCATCTCATTTAATTCACAACATTTGATTTCTTGTGTACTAAATGGGTACCTCATAGATTTGTGTATGTTTATCGAACAAGATTCAGTTTTTCCAGGTTCGTTGGTTTCATTTATGTGGCTGACTTGAAAAAACAGAGCTTTACTGTCTACCCCGTTGCTTCATTTAGTCAGTATCTTGCCCAAAGGTCACACTTTTGCCTTTATAAGGGATTCAAAAAAATCCATGTATATGTTTGGTTTAGTTTGGTTTGGTCGATTTTGAATCTTTAATTCTTATTCAATACTTAATTATCATTCTATTTATTCCCTATTCAAAACATGTTGGCGGTTGGAGTTAGGGATGCGATCATGATGAGAAATTCTCCTAAAAATGGTTCGTTAATAAATAATAAGGAACTAAATGATATTATAATCGTAAAAGAAAGATTATTTAATTTAAAAAAAGTCACAACATTGGATTAATTTAATTAAGATATATATATGATGATATGATTTTTAAGAAAAAAGTTAATGAATAGTCGCGACTGTGACTTTTGTCTAAACACATTCAACAAATAAACAAAAACAAAAAACGCTTCTGATGCATCAAATTCCGCATCTGTTGCGACTGATGAATCAGTTAGAAGAAATCAAAAAATCTCCTTAAACAGATGGTCGATTTATAGCAACAGATGTTATATCTGTTGAAATAGATGGGTTATCTGATGCAACAGATATACAATCTGTTGCCATAACTCAATTAATAAAAATGGTTACTAAAGAAACGGAAAGATTAATTCACTACCAGCTTGATTTAATTAAGTCATTTCTTTTCACAGAAAAGAATAAGGAAATAAATTATAAACACAATTTAAACTGTAAAAAACTCATCAGAAATATTCTTGTTTTTAAATCTTCTTTATTAATTTATATAATTAAAAAGTCAAAAAATCTGAATGTCATAAAGATAATTTTAAAAAAAAACGATATATATATTATATGTTGCAACAGATATATTATCTGATGCAACTGTTGAACTATTTGTTGCAACGGATGATATATCTATTGTAATAAATGATTTATCTGATGCAACGGATATATAATCTGTTGTGCAACTCAGTGTAAAAAATAAACGGTTGCTGGAAAGAACTAATTATTTTAATAATTATAAAGTTAAACTTCAAGTTGAAAAGTCATGACTTATCACAATATTGCTTAATTTAATTAAGTCATAACTTTTTACAGTAATCAAGAATGTCATTAATAAATGGAGGTGAACAGTGTTGCCTTTAAATCTGCTTTATTAATTTATATACTTAAAAAGTCAGAAAATTTGGATGTCATGAAGATAATATTTTATATATATTATATGCTACAATAGATATATATTATCTGATGCAACAGGTTATCTATTTATTGCAAATCATGATATATCTGCTGTAACAGATGATTTATCTGATGCAACAGATATATTATTTGTTGTCCAAGTCGGTGTAAAAAAAAAGGTTCCTGGAAAGAACTAATTATTAATAATAATAAAGCTGAAAAGTCATGACCTATCATACTATTGATTAATTTAATTAAGTCATAACTTTTTACAGTAATCAAGAATGTCATTAATAAATGGAGATGAACAGTTGCAATTTTTTACCTAACTCTTTCAAGTTCAATCCTCGATAAATAGGTCCCTCCTTAGTCAATCGTTCGTTCTACTACACTATTTATTCCTCGCTCTTGTTACACCTTCAACTACTTTCTCTTCAAGGACTTGATAGCTTTCTCCTATCTCTGGTAAGTTTTTTTCTTGATTTTTGTGTAAATATACGTTGTACTACATTACATTCGAATTCTTTCTTTTCTTTACTTTTGTGTTTACGTGTGTGTTTTTTCAACTTATGCATTTTTTAGATATGGCTGATCCTGTGTGGGATGCCTCTATTTTACGAGATGACATGAGGGAACTGCAGAAGGAGGTTCATGACCTGCATTGGGAGTTGGCCGCCGTCAGAGTAAGGATGCTGCGGGAGATCCGTAGGCTGCGGAGGCGCTGCTGCTGCCCTTTGAAGATTGGTCGGCTGGCCATACAAATAATAATGATGTTAATAATGATGATAATAATAATTAAGCTTTTTTTTATTTTCTATGTATTTTTTTTGTTTGTTTTATAAAAAATTATGTTTGATGCACTTGACTTTTTATTTCTAATTTAATTTTCGTGTTGTCTATTTCTATTTCTTAACGAATGACATGTATACAATTAAGGAATAATTTGATTCCAGTATCAATAGCAAGAACATATGAGTTATCTGTTAGGTTTTGTGTGTGAAAGGAGCTATATTTTATTGTTCGAAACAGATTAGTAATCTGATGAAACAGATAATTTATCTGTTGAAACAGATTACTAATCTGGTGCAACAGAATACCCATCTATTCGATTCATAATCATATTACGGGTACCTAGAACCCTTAAACATGAATCCAACATGAGTCTACTGTTATAACAGAACATTTATCTGGTGCCGCAGATAATGGATCTGTTTAAATAGATTGCTCTTGTATTGCATTCATATTCGCGTGCAAACTATTATTGAAAAAATAACACACTAACAGTTACCCAGATTCAACTAAAAAGCATAATCTGACTTACCAAAGTCTCCTCTCAAGTAAATTCCAAAGTTGAAAGTGATTTACGAAACAAAATTTGACATAAGAATTTGGTCAAAGAGTAGCAATTGGGGTAACAACAACAACAACAATGGTCAACAAGAAGAATATGAAGTTGATAATGAAGTATAAAATGATGATAATAAATCAGAAGATGATGAATAAAGCAGCAGCAACAATGAACAACAAATATCGCGAAGAGAGAGAAAATAACAATGGATGAGGAGAGATAAAAAGATGTCTTTTTTCCCTTCATTCCCCGTTATATATTAACTAACATTTGAATCAAAGTATAAATTTAAAAACTTGTGGGTTATTTTGAAATTTTACAAACTTTCTTAAACTATAATGAAGTAATTGTCACCTCTACTCAACTATTATGACGTGTGTCACCTACACCTCATTTTAAAACTCTTTGGTCACATGTGGCCCAAACCCAATAGTGGGATCTAGTAATGTGTAGCAAATACAAAAAAAAATATGCAGCTCTTTCTCTTTTATTGTAGTAGTAATTAGTAAATTAATTCGCGCTTCGCGTGCGATTATGGAAAACGATAAAATATTAATAATATTATTAAATAAAATTTATATAATTTAATTTGAAAAAATGTTTAGTAGACTTCTAACATATGTATAATTGATTCCCTAGAGGCAAATGTTTGATCGGTAATTACCAAACTTTTAATAAAATCAAAAAGTTACAATTTTAAATAAAAAAAAAGTTATAAACTTATGACAATCAAAAACTCATATAGAAACAAAATATAGAGAAAGCATAAAAAAATAGAAGAAAAAATATGTGAAATTAATGAACAATCTTTCGAGTTTTTGTTGATATCCATTCCATAATATCGAATACCACTTAAGAGTCTTCATCTAATTTTTTGACAGTACATGAATATAATAAATATAAAAAACATAACAACTTACAAAAATAATGTGACCATTTCTAAAAAATCTTACAATGTCTCTATTTAAGGGCTAACAGTTAACAATTTATAACAAAAGAGATTCGAAGAACAATACTCAACCGCATGCCTACATCTATATAATGGATATTCTGTGTTAATGTTTGGGTGTATTCAAATTTCTTTGTTTGTCTATATATTTTTTATATGTTAAAATTCAATTCTGAATTTTAGTATTAGTTTGTAATGTTTGATTTTCCAAATGAATATTTTATTCCTAAATTTTCTATAACTGCATTCAATTTTTTCTATTTGATTCTATCTTTTTAAATTTTCAAAAACAAAAATATACATGTTTTTAGTTTTATCAAGTATATACATTTTGAATATAAGAAAAATAAATAATGCAACATCACTCTTACGACCTTAATCATTAAAAATTTAAATAAAAAATATATGAATCGATGTTCAATCTTCTTAACTCATGTTGTTATTCACTATCACAAGTCGATCATTACTATATAACTTTCATCTTATACCTCGTGTCAAATTTTAACATGGATGTAACAAGTATCGGAAACATTATAACGCCAAAAAGTAATGTGATTAATGTTTACAATGTCTTACAATATTTTAATTTGTAAACTATAATATGAAATAATAAATAATGTCCTAAATATGGCTATTAATTATTTTAGGGGTTGTGATAATAAATTTTTTTGGTGACTTTTTAGTTTCTTTACATTGAATATTTAATATAATTAAGAGATATAAATGAGTAATTTTTAATTTATTTTAATCTAGAACATAAATGAGAAAAAAAGAAAAAAATAAAAAATAAAATAAAAATAAACTTACTTCTTGACCAAAGAAAAGTGCCATATCTCTTCTTTTATTCCTACCTTATTATTATCAGTAGATTGTATATTAAAAAAATTTAAAAATTTATCTAACAAAATATCAATAAATTTTATTTTAGCAATAAAATAATCAATTGAAGAGTATTTCATATTTTCCTTTGATACAAAGTGTAAAAGTATGTTATAAAGTTTTATTTTTAGAGAATACATATCTTATTTTGGGAGAAATTATCAATTAAAAAAAATAATAAGTATATATACTCATATGTATATTTCTTAATCATTCAAACTTCTACTTTTTGAATGAGTTCAATTTTTTGTCACAACCTTTTTAATTGACTGACATAGTTTAGTGTTAGGTTATGATATGCAAATTTTTTAAAAATTTTGATATTTTAAGAAAACATACTCAATTAAGGCATTTAATTATGAAAGTAGTTGAGTTTTAGATAAGAAAATAAAATGAAAATCATGAGGATTAAAATTAAATAAATGTGAGCTTTAGTGATATACCACATAATTTAAATTAGAGAGAATTGAACAAAAAGAAGAAAAGTGCTCTATTACTTATAAGTAGTTTATATACTCCATTGCTTTCAATAATAACCTTAGAGTTCTTGATGTCAAATAATAGATCTTTATTCAGAATTTTCTTCAATCTGTACAACAGATTTTTTCTTATTTCAACATGCATTAAATCCATCTAGCCAAATAGAAACCTTAGTGACTATCCAAAAACATAATAAAAAATTTACAATTAATTAAAATGAGAGAAAAATACCTTCTAGTATAAAAATCATATCCAAAGTAATAAACTCAACTCACTATTTCTCTCGATACTAACAGATTCTCACATTCTAAAACTCCCTCACAAGTCAATCGTTTCTACTACAATTTGTAAATCAAGAAAGGATTAAAAAAAACATGTGTTGCATAGGTAGAAAGAACTTGTAGAACAATATAATATTCAGAAGGGACCAAAAAAAAAAAAACATGTGACCTTTAAAATACCTATTTCATATTTGGTTTAGTGAGAAAATCCAAACAAGAAGTAGTAAGCAAAAATATAAATCTTAAGCAAATATTAACCTAAAAGGCCATATTGTTGCTTAAACTTGGTTTGTATAACTCTATCTTTTATATATGAAAAGGAAGTTGGAAATGAACATTGTAGCAATCACGGGTGTTCATGGATCGATTTGGATCGGTTCTTAATCAAAATCATTATCAAACCAACTTATTCTGTTTTTAAATTTCTAAAATCAAACCAAACCAAACAAAAAAATAACCGTCGGTTTGGTTCTTGTTGGTTTGATTCGGTTTGGTTCGATTTTTTTGGTTTATAACTTTAGCTAATGATAAAAGTAGAAAATTAAAAAAAAAATCCAATCTAACATATGAGATATTAACCGAGTGTTGTATCTCAACCTTGAAACTAAGATGTCAACTGAGTGTTATACTTCAGCAAAGCTATGAGCAACACCATATGAACGCTTCTAAAAAAATATTTTAAAACTAAATTTAACAGAATGATATGATAAACCCCCCAAAAGATAAACACATAAACCTCTTGCTCAACAAGGCTCAAAAAGAAAGTTAAAATTAGTGATTGTCTATAGTCTAATGAATCTCGGCTATAAATCTCAATATACAACAAGATATTATTTTCACAATTAGTATCATTTGTCATTCAAAGTGCGAAATTCATTTAAAATCTCATAAGGTACTATCAACTAGATGAAGACATAATTTAATGTGTTACGACTAAAGTTAAATCATGATTAAAATACAAAACGTAACAAATATTTATATTGTATTTATAAATAATACATAAATAATTATAATATATATATATATATATCGGTTCGGTTTGATTATTTTGTCGGTTGTTTTAGAGTAAAAAAAAATCAAATCAAATTAGTAACGATTTTTAAAATTCAAAACCAAACCAAACCAATCCTAACCAATTATCAATTTTTTTTAATCGATTTGGTTTGGATCGTGGTTCGATTTGGTTAAAAGCCAAACCATGAACACCCTTGTAGCAATATTAAAGAATTTTCAGATTATGCACTATCCTATTCCAATGGAGTATTATATATTCACTATAAGAGACCTTCCACATTACTTGTAGGAAAATTATTTAGTTATTTCAAAATAATTCACATTTGAAGTGTATTGAAAAAGTCATGTATTTAAATGTATTTTAGAAGTCATCAATAGATGGACTTGAGAAGGCATACTCCAGAAACCACCAAGAGATATACTTGAGAAGCCTTACTCTAGAAGCCATCAAGAGATATACTTGAGAAGGCTTACTTTAGAAGCCATCAAGAGATATACTTAAGAAGACTTACTTTGGAAGCCATCAAGAGATATACTTGAGAAGACTTACTTTGGAAGCCATCAAGAGGTGTACTTGAGAAGTTAAGTTTTACCTATAAATGCTTCTTCAATCCTTACAACAATCCTTAACATTTCTAAATTTCCTCTTTAGTTTCTCTCTTATAATCCTGCTTAATAATTTAGTTATTATAGTTTAACTTGCTGGTATTTGTATGAATAATTTTATTGATTCCTGTATCCTCTAATTAGTTATAAAAGTACGTGTTTAATCCTGAAAAAACATTTCAGACTGCTGAAATAGTTTCTTAGAACAGTGCCTAGCACGACTCAATATAATTAATATATCATTAAAATAATATCGTAGTAATATTTATTTAATATTCAGAATTATTAACTGTTTTTATTATTGTTCCCCAACAATCTAAAAAATTATGGCAAATAATTCTACTTTTGGTACCTCTACTACCGACGCAACTCATAATACTTCTGTTTTGTTTGTTCTACCATATGCTAAGCCATTTGCTGATGTTTCAAATGTTGAAATACTTGCTAATGAAAACCTTAAAAGATGGCAAGAACGAATTTTTTCACTACTTGATGTTCATGGTGTTGCATATGCTTTGTCAAAAACACAATCTGGTACAGACGTTGATAGCTAAATTTTGGAGTCATGGCAATACACCAATAAGGTATGTCGCCATACTATTTTACAAACAATTTCTAATGAATTCTTTGATGTGCATTGCAGTTGCAAAGAAGCAAAAGTCATCTGGAAAGCTTTAATTAAGAAATTCACGGCTGAAGATGTAACCAAATAAAAGTTTGTGATTGAAAAATTTAACAATTGGTAAATGAGTGATGAGAAAGAAATGAAAATTCAAATAAATGAATATAAAAAATTGTTAGAAGATTTGAAGGCTAAGGACATCGCTTTACCGAAAAAATTTCTCGTTGGGGTGTTGATTGAAAAATTGCCCGAATCATGGAATGATTATAAAAATAACTTGAAATATAAGCAGAAAAATTTTACCATTGGAGAAATAATAGCACATATTCTAATTGAAGATATCGATAGAAAGGAGTTATTCAAAGCTAAGCAGGTTGCGCTCAAAGAAAATTTAGTACAAGATCAACACAGCAACAACAGAAGGTAGGGTAAAAAGTCTCAAGGTTACAAGCCTAATAATCCCAATTTTAAGAAAAAAAAAGGCACTTGTTTTACTTATGAAAAACCAGGTCATTATGCCGCTCATTGTAGGCACAGAATAAGAAATAACAAAGAAATGAGATTTCCTCCTAAAACTAATTTAGATGAAGGAGATAAAATAATTAAAGCTATTATTTATGAATTAAATATGGTGGCATATATAAAAGAATGGGTGGTAGACTCTGGGGCTACTCGACACATTTGTACAAACGAGAAGCAGTTTGACTCCTATACATCATTAGGAGATGATAGTGAAGTGGTCTACCTTGGAGAATCAAGAACTGCTAAAGTCTTGGGCAAGGAAAAAGTGTTCCTAAAACTCACTTCGAGAAAAACTTTAACCCTCACGGATGTGCTACATGTTCCTACAATACGAGCAAACCTGATTTCTGTGGCTTTGCAGGATAAAGCTGGAATGAAAATATTTGTTGAATCTAATAAGATTATTTTGACAAAGAATAATGTATTTGTGGGAAAAGGCTATTGTAACGCTGGACTTTATGTACTTAATATTATCAATGATAATGCATCAACTTCTGCTTACATGATTGAATCTATTTCTTTATGGCATATGATAAGCCATCATTTGATGACTTTCTAGTACCTTTTAAGCCTAAATTATCATGCTTTTTTCATTGATTTTTGTTGATTTGATATTTATCTCATATTTAATGCTCATTAGTGTAGGAAAGGTTGAAAAGGAAAGATGAGCAAGTCTTTCAAGTCAAAAGAAGGTCAAATGTGAAAGTAAAGGGTCATCTGCTTTGCATCCATTTTCCACCTGCTCTCCATCTGCTTAAGCAGATCAAGAGCAAGATAGCATTTTTGTAATATTGGACAAATGTGGAATGGGGCTTAAATAGGGAATTTTAGCTCATTTTCACCATCTTTTATCTAGACACTATCCATCCATAGTTTAGTGGAGGGTTTGTAATCTCTTGGAGCTTAAATTTGTACTAATTTGAGGTTAGAATTAATTAGAGGAATTCCAAAGTATAGATTTGGATTCTTCCATTGAAGATTCATTTGAGTTTGAAGTGTGGTTTGTCCTATCTTTATTTTTCATGAATATTTTTGATGAAAATCTTGCTCCATTTGGGTTTATTATCTTTATGATTTGTTAGATCTACCTCTTGGGTTATGCTTGATTAGGGTGCAAGTGTGTGGGTTATAATTGTAGCTCAAATCATTAGTTAATATTGATGGGTTCTACTATTGCTTAATTAAATTGGTTGGAATTTATTGGTGAAAGCCCCAAATACCCAAATGGTGTTTGATGGATGAAATTCCAAGCTCTTAAAAGCTCAAACCATCCTTGAAAGAGGGGTTCGGGTGAACTTTTGGAACCTACCTCATCCTTGAAAGAGGAATATGGGAACCTAGGAAATAGTAGACAAATTATAGGCCTAGTTTGCTAATTTTTACTATCTTAGACATAAGGGTGATTTTGCGGTTGACTATACTTTGTGCATCATCCTAGAAATAGGGATGTCAAATTGAGGTTTTGGATGAAATTGTTGGCAACACCCATGAGGTATTCGAAAGAATTCATGGGTGACATTTTTGATGTTTTGTTGAAAAGCTAACATCGAAACCCTCTAACCTAGCCTACCCGCGCATGCATTAACTTGTATTGGATGCTACTTTCATGTATCCGCACATACTAATTTGCCCCTAGGAAAGCATAACTCCAAGATTCATTCCTTATTGATTACCCTCTAAATCCATTCTTAGTCTCGAATTATTTCCTTAAAAGCCCAAGAATTGCGTTCACATTTGAAAATATTGAAAATCCCCCAAACTATTTTGAACCATAGGTTTGAACTTAGCTAGTAGTTATCATTTAAAAGTTACTCAATTGCCACTCTTATTTTTCCTCATGGATTTGACCCCAACTCTTAGTTGGATAAATAAATTGACAACGATTGCCTTGCACTAAATTAACGTGTAAGTTGAGCGTTATCAAAAATAGCACCTTTGCCGGAGAACAATTTGGCGTATTGAGTTAGTTTGAAATTTTAGCTTACTTGATTTAATTCAAACTTGTAAATATTTATTTGTGATTTTCTTTATTTTGTTTATTTTTTACTATTCCTTGTCTTGAATCGGGGGTCTATCAAAAACAGCCTTTCTACTTCTTCGAAGGTAGTGGTATGGACTGCATACATCTTACCCTCCTCAGACCCCACTGTGTGGGAATACACTGGGTTTGTTGTTGTTGTTTATTTTTTACTATGGCATCAAGGAATAAATGTGGGTTTGGTGGTTGGAGTGCATATCTTGATAATCCTTGTCCATATTGTGGTGGACTCCACTTTTGGCAAGAATGTAGATATTCTCCCCGGAAAGAGATGAGTGCACCATCTCAATCCTATAGGGAGTAAGGATGTTCTCTATGTGGTGGTCAAGATGGACATTAGAGTGATTGTCCAAATGCCCCCTTCCCCCATTATGCTAACCCAATTTCTAGTTCTTTTTATGCTTTTGATAGGTCTTATAAAAAAGAATGGGAAGAACGAAGTACTAAAAATGTTGGTGTTAAAGCAATGCTTCAACGTATCTTGGAACGGGTCGAATCAATGGAGGATAATATGCATGTCATGCATCAATCCATGGAGGCATTTGGAAAGGAATGTGAAAAGAAAGAAGAAGTGGGTGAAGATGCAAATCTTTCAAGCACCATAAACACACCCACTCTTCATCATGGGGTTGACGAAGTAGAGGTGTCAAGCCACATGGTCTATGGTGAGCTTGATGTTGAAGAACCCTTGATGATTTCCCAACTAACCAAACCAAGCAAAGAAGAAGATGTCAAAGATGAAGAAAAGGTACTAAAGTCGAACGAAGTAATCAAACACAATCCTTGTGAAGACGCTAGTCCATTTCGGGGTAGGGATGTTACTCCGGAATCGAGGTATATCTCTCATTCAAATTATTTTACAACATTGTGCTTGACGGATGTGATGAAAGTCCACCTACCCAAGCAAATGATGTATTTTGAGGATGAGGAGCAAAACCCTTACATTTTGGAGTTTGTTATTCAAAAGGGCAAAATGAAGCCCCCCACTTGAAGGTCAATAAAGGCAAAATTCAATGTGAAAAAGTGTACTTTTTATGTTTTCATCGATGCCCAATGAGCCTATTCAAAAATTTGATGTGAAGTTGGGTAAGAGATTCAAGTCGTCAAAGTGGCAAGATAAAAAAAGGCCGGCCCAACTTTTGATCAATACATCTCGATTTTTTATAACGCTCAACTTACACGTCAATTTAGTGCAAGGGGGTCATTGTCAATATGTTTACCCAACTAGGAGTCGGGGTCGAATCCACAAGGAACAATGTGAGTGGCAATTGAGTAACTTCAAAATGATAGCTACTAGCTAAGTTCAAACCTATGGTGCAAAATAGTTTGGGGTATTTTCAATCTTTTCGAAGGTAAACACAATTCTTGGGCTACTAAGGGACTAATTCGAGACTAAAAATGGATTTAGAGGGTAATAAATAAGGAATGGATCTTGGGGTTATGCTTTCCTATGAGCAAATTAGTATGTGAAGATGTAACGCTCCAAAATCTGATCCCGAGATGTCACAGGGTGTTCAAGACTACGAGTAGCCTTAAGCTAACCCTGTATGCCTTCTACTAGATATAAATTTCATAATCAAGGTAATATAGACATGAAAGTCATACTGAATGCGGAAACTATCTGAAATAACTAAAATAATCTGAATAAAATATCTGAAACATCAATACTAAATAATATGACTATAAACTAGTAGTCGACAAGTCTCTACTACTAATGCTAGAGAGTCACTGGGAATGACCCCCAGCTAACTCGAACTGTCAGAAAAGAGTACTGAATCATATAAAACTACTAGCTAAGTTCAAACTTATAGTGCAAAATAGTTTGGGGGATTTTCAATCTTTTCGAATGTCAACGCAATTCTTGGGCTTCTAAGGGAATAATTCAAGACTAAGAATGGATTTAGAGGGTAACCAATAAGGAATAGATCTTGGAGTTATGCTTTCCTATGGGCAAATTAGTATGTGCGGATACATGAAAGTAGCATCCAATACAAGTTAATGAATGCGCGAATAGGCTAGGTTAGAGGGTTTCGATGTTAGCTTTTCAATAAAACATCGAGAATATCACACATGGATTCTTTCGAATACCTCATGGGTGTTGCCAACAATTTTACACAAAACCTCAATTTGACATCCCTATTTCTAGGATGATGCCCAAGGTATAGTCAACCTCAAAATCACCCTTATGTCTAAGATAGTAAAAAATAGCCAACTATTCTTATAAATTGTCTACTATTGCCTAGGTTCCCACATCTCTCTTTCAAGGATGAGGTGGGTTCCAAAAGTTCACCCGAACCCCTCTTTCAAGGATGGTTTGAGCTTTCAAGAGCTTGGAATCTTTATCCATCATACCCATTTGGGTATTTGGGGCTTTCACCCACAAATCTCAACCAATTTAATCAAGCAATAGTGGAACCCATCAACATTAACTAATAATTTGAGCTACAATTATAACCCACACACTTGCACCCTAATCAAGCATAACCCCAAGAGGTAGATGTAACAAATCATAAAGATAATAAACCTAAATAGAGCAAGATTTTCATCAAAATTATTCATGAAAAATAAAGATAGGACAAACCACACTTCAAACTCAAATGAATCGTGAATGCAAGAAGCCAAATCTATACTTTGGAGTTCCTCTAATTAATTCTTGCCTCAAATTAGTACAAATTTAAGCTCCAAGCTCTAAGAGATTACAAACCCTCTACTAAACTAAGGAAGGATAGTGTTAAGATAAAATATGATGAAAATGAGCTAAAATCCCCTATTTAATCCCCAATTCCATATTTTCCCAGTATTACAAAAATGCCACCTTGGTCTTGATCTACTTAAGCAGATGGAGAGACGATGGAAAGCAAATGCAAAGCAGATGGCCTTTTACTTTCACATTTGACCTCCTTTTGACTTGAAAGACTTGCTCATCTTTCTTTTTCAACTTTTCCTACACAAATGAGCATTAAGTATGAGATAAATATCAAATCCACGAAAATCAATAAAAATAGCATGATAATTTAGTCTTAAAAGGTACTAGAAAGTCGTCAAATGATGTCTTATCACCATGCTAGATTAGGACATGTTAATATTAAATATATAATGAATATGCAATCACTTGATTTAATATCTGATTTAGACTCAAGTAATTTCGATAAATATGAAACATGTGCTGAAACTAAAATTATTAAAAAGTTATGTTTTTCAGTTAATAAAGAAACTGAACTATCGTCTTTGATTCACACTGATTTAGGTGATTTAAAACAAACTATGACTAGAGGTAGTAAGAGATATTATGTGACTTTTATTGATGATTTCTCTAGATTTACTAAGTTGTATTTGCTTAGAAATAAAGATGATGTATTTGATGCTTTTGTGTCTTATAAATCTGAAGTTGAAAATCAACTTAGTAGAAAAATTAAAAAAAATTAGATCTTTAAATGTGGAAAATTAGAGGTGGAAATGTGTATCTTTAAATGCTTTTTGTAAAAAAAAAAAGGTATTATTCATGAAGTAACTCCACCTTATTCCCCTGAGTCTAATGGTGTAGCTGAAAGGAAAAATAGGACACTGAAAAAAATGATGAAATCTATGTTAATTAGCTCTAATGCATCTTATAATTTGTGGGGTGAAGCTATTTTATCTGCTTGTCATTTACAAAATAGAATTCATCATAAAAGAACTGGCAAAACTCCTTATGAATTGTGGAAATGTTATAAACCTAATTTAAAATATTTAAAAGTGTAGGATTGTCTTGCTAAAGTTCTTCTTTCTGAACCTAAAAAGAGGAAAATGGGTTCTAAAACTGCTGATTGCATGCTTATTGGATATGTTGAACATAGTGTTGCATACAGATTTCATGTCTTGAAAAGTGATGAACTTGATAGTAATACTATAATTAAGACAAAAAATGATGAATTCTTTAAACATATTTTTCCACTATGTGATAAAATCTCTCATGCACTTGTTGAAAGAGAAAATGAATCGACCTCTAATATTGAGGAAGTGAGAAGGAGTAAAAGACCTAGAAAAGAATATTTTTCTAATGGAAATGATTTTCAAACTTTTCTTGTTGATAATGAACCATCAAATTATTTTGAAGCTGCATCTTCTTCTGATGCTAAATTATGGAAAGAGGCAATAAAAATTAAACTTGATTCAATTATGAAAAATAATACATGGGTTTTAACTGTTTTACCTCCTGGTGCAAAACCGATTGGTTGTAAATGGATTTTCAAAAAGAAACTTAATTTGGATGGATCTTTGGATAAATATAAAGCTTGGTTAGTAGCTAAAGGATTTTCTCAAAAGCAAAATATTGATTATTTTGATACATTTGCACCAGTAACAGGAATTGCTTCTATACGAATATTAATTGCTTTAGCATCAATTGATAAGCTTTTTTTTTTCATCAAATGGATGTAAAAACAGTTTTCTTAAATGACAATTTAGAAGAAGAAATTTATATGATTCAACCTGAAGGATATGTAATTTCTGGACAAGAAAATAAAGTTTGTAAATTAATTAAATCTCTTTATGGCCTTAAACAAACTCCTAAATAGTGGCATGATAAATTTGATCAAGTCTTAATAAAAGACGACTTTTCTTCTATTGAGGTGGATAAATGTGTTCATACAAAAGTAGTAGACAATGATTATGTGATAATTTCTTATATGTTGATGACATGCTTATATTTGGTACATGTTTAAATATTGTGAAACGTAACAAATTAGTTTTGTCTACTAACTTTGATATGAAAGATCTGGGTAAAGTGAATATGATATTAGGAATTAAAGTTATAAGGAATGAAGATGGTATAATATTGTCACAAGAACATTATGTGGAAAGACTTCTTAAGAAATTTGAATATTGGGAGGTAACTCTTGTAGCCACTCCTTATAACGTTAATTCTAAATTAAAAAAAAAAGAATAATGGTGACCTAGTTTCTCTGTCTAAGTATGCACAGATCTTTGGGAGTTTGGTGCATTTAATGAATTTTACTAGGTCTGATATAGCCTATGTCGTGTGTAGACTGAGTAAATATACTCATAATCTCAATAATGAGCATTGGTCTACATTAATGCAACTGATGTAATATTTGAGAAGAACCGTGAATTATGGTATCTCGTATAGTGGATTTTCTTTTAGAAGGGTATTGTGATGCAAATTGGATCTCTGATTCAGAAGAGATAAAATTCACTAGTGGTTATGTGTTCACCCTTGGTGGTGGTGCAGTATCATGGAGATCAGCTAAGTAGACAATCATTTCTAGATTAACTATGGAATCAGAGTTTGTGGCTCTGGAGTTAGCTGGTACTGAGGCTGAATGGCTGAGAAATTTCTTAGCAAATATCCCTTTTAAAAAGGATGATCTGTTGCCTCATAGCCCTTTGAAAAGGGATGATTTGTTGTCTAATATCACTGTGATTGTCAAGCCGCAATTGCTATTGCGAAGAATAGATCTTACAATTGTAAGAGTAGACATATGAAATTGAGGCATGATGTTGTTAAGCAGCTGCTGAGAGATGAAATAATCTCCATTGATTATGTGAAGTCAGAATTAAATTCGGCCGATTCACTGACTAAATTCGTGAGAAGAAAATTAATTATTCAAATATCAAAAGAAATGGGGTTAAGGCCAATATGATTGTCAATAGAGATGGTAACTCAACCTATATGATTGGAGATCCCATGACGTAGGTTCATATGGATAATAACAAGTCGATGTTGACTCTGTGCACTAACTGAGAGTGCTTGAAATGCTACTAAAACTAAGGGATGAGTTACAAACTCTTAATGAATTCATGATCCTTATGGATGGTGTATTTAAAGCACTGTACACTTGATGAATTCACCTATATGAGAAGTGGAATGAGTCCATTTCCATGAAACTTTTGGCCTTAGTCTCTAGAGCTCTCATGAATACCAGGCATGCACATGGCCTATTAGCGCAAAACCGCATTGAACAATAAAATTACGGTCAAAATGTGATTGATACAATCTCTGGCTTACAACAAGAACTATTTGGTTCATAGAAATATTATATTTCACCGGTAATTTTGTAAGTTAAATTTTATTAGTCTAAGTTTGATTTATAATCCAGAAGACACCAAACCTACTGCATTGTGTCCATGCAAATCCAGCAAGTTAAAATTCTTTTTCTATAAATTATTTTGAAATAATGTGGGGATTGTAGGAAAATTATTTAGTTATTTCAAAATAATTTATATTTGAAGTGTACTGAAAAAGTCATGTCTTTAAATGTATTTTAGAAGCAATCAAGAGATGGACTTGAGAAGGCTTACTCTAGATATACTTGAGATGACTTACTCTAGAAGCCATCAAGAGATATACTTGAAAAGACTTACTTTGAAAGTCATCAAGAGATATACTTGAGAATGCTTACTTTGAAAGCCCTCAAGGGGTGTACTTGAGAAGCTAAGTTTTACCTATAAATACTCTTTCAATCTTTACAGCAATCCTTAACATTTCTAAATTTCCTCTTTAGTTTCTCTCTTATAATCCTGCCTAATAATTTAGTTATTATAATTTAACTTGCTGGTATTTGTACTAATAATTTTGTTGATTCCTGTATTCTTTAATTACTTAGGAAAGTGCTTGTTTAATCCTGAAAAAACATTTCACACTCCTGAAATAGTTTCTTAGGACAGTGCCTAGCACGACTCAAGTATAATTAATATATCACTTAAAATAATATCGTAGTAATATTTATTTAATGTTCAGTATTATTAACTGTTAATATTATTGTTCCCCAACATTACTAACCCCTCAACTCTTCCTCATTCTTAAAATTATTATATAATTAATAGATTTAAATATAATGGCTTTTGAATTTTCTTTAAATAGAGAAAAAAACTTAATTAATATCAAAAAAATTACAAAACAGATAAATGACATTTAAATATAGAGAGAGAGAGATTTGTTTTCACATATTTTATTCATAATAAGATTTTAACGGGAAATGTTATTTAAGAACATAACAAAAAATTCTAGAAAAATATTATGAATATCCATATGTCCGAAAAGATAACTTCCAACCGCATAATTCTTACTTCCTAATTCCTTCGATTCCTAGTTCGTTCGATTCACTTTGTTTATCGTCTAAAACGACAAAAATAATAAAACGAGTATTATTTAGGAGAATTAAAAAATAATATTTTTCTAAAAATATTAAATTGAGATCAAAGAATGAATTAAATTATTTTTGAAGTAATGTTTATTTAAAAAACATGACAAGTAAAATGAATATGAGGAAGCAATATTTATGAAGATTATTTTTTCTTTATTTGTAACTTAGGCTATTGTTACTTGGTGAAGTTTCAAGAAAAGTTTGATTGGTGATTTTATAGTTCGACTGTTTACCTATTTAATATCATAAAATTAAAAAATATTTTAATATATTCTATATAATTTTAATTTAAAATTATAAAATTTTAAAATATTACTTTTTAGAGTTTTTTATTAAATTAAAATTAGACAAATAAATTAAAATGAAAAAACTTAATATGTTCTCTAGAACTCTTTTATTTTTTAAAATGATAATTATATGAAAATTGAGCTATAAAACAAGATACAAACGGGTGTTTGTACTTTGTAGAGTCGAATGCATTACAAAAAATAATATTCATCACCTTTGTATTTTTATAAATATTTGTTGGGTTCGAAATTGATAGGACGTCATGCAAAAGCTAATAGTTTGCAAATCATGAAGGAGATAATTTAGACGACAAAAAAAATTTACTAAAAGTATAATGATTATATGATTTGTCCAATTGATCTACGTATAAAAACCTACTCTAAAGAAAGAATAAAAACTAGAAAAAATCTCTCCTCAAATAAAATTCTTTAAATATTACATTATAAATGTTATTGTGTTATGGTATGAGAAGATGGTCTTTTATTTACAAAGGTGTAAAACTGTTCCTCTTAGGTTAGCTAAACATGAAAGAGTTTTATATTTCCATTTAGGTAAAGTAAAAGTAAGTATGGTATTACTTTTATTTTTCTTCAATATAAAAAATAAAATTCGATTTTGGTAAGAAAATCGAGATAAAAAACCCTAACAATATCTTGTTGATACATTTTTTTAACCTATGTATAACTTGCATTAGTTCTACATTCTATTGTGCATTATGCTATTAATATACAATGCAAGTACACAATAATACATAAGAGACTTTAATGCATACATTAGTATGGATAAAGATATAATAATCTCTCAAAATCTTTTCAACATTATTTTCATTGTATTTGATGGTGGTATTTTTATAAATAATTTTTTATTTAAACATATATAATGTAAGTTACATTTAGTACACTAAATCACACATTACATAAAAAATAATTTTTGTATAAATTAATACTAACATTATTAATACATGACATGAATAACGTGGTTGATACTAGCATGAATGACTTGAACGATACGTACGAAAGTTCGTAAAGAGGAAAGCTTAAAAGTTTGTGGAAACGAAGTGGAGGAAGAAAACAGATCATTTGTGAATGTGCTCAAGTCTTAAATTCAAGATTTCACAAAGAAGACAATAAAATAAGGTCCTTTTCTCATTAAGAATAACATTATAAAACGTCAATGTCTTTTTTATTTCTTCAGTATAAATATATATTTTATCCCTTGATCATAATTTCAACAGCTTAAATATTAACTCATGTATTCTTCTTCTTTATTTTCCATCTTTTTTATTTTTTGAGGTGTGCATCGGTCGGTTCGGTTCGGTTTGATTTATCAGTTATCGATTTTTAAATATGCTAAATCAATAACCAAACTAATAAGATATTTTTATCGGTTTTCGATTTATTGATTTTTAGTTCTTAACGGTTCGAATTTTGGTTTAACCGATAACAAAATATGGATAAAATAGAAATAGTAGCAACTAACAAGAAAAGAAACGAAATCTTAGTTGCAGTAAAAATCCTACATGATGTATTTTATTTTACAAGAATCTTCAAGCTTGAACAGTGTTTTTTGGAAAATTGAATAGGTTTGTAGAAATGAAAGAGAAATATAACCAACATGGGTTGTGGTGCAGTGGATGAGACTACTCCATTCTTAACCAGAGGTCGAGGGTTCGATCTTGTTATGGAGAAAACTCTGTTGGGAGAGCTGCCACCTTAATGGGTCCTGCAACACGCGATCCGAATTAGTCGGGGCTCCACTGCGGGCACCGAACACCGGATGGGAAACCAAAAAAAAGAAAGAGAAATATAGAGTAGGTTTATATAGAAATGAAAGAGAAATATTGAGTTATCAATTTACCCAATCATTCAATAAGAAAAAATCCAAAATCGAACCAATAACTCAATAAAAATACTTTTTAAAACCGTTTACTCAATAACTTATATCAATAAATCAATAATATTTTTATCAATTCAATTTATTAATCGATTCGATTTTTGCACACCCCTCTTTATTATTGGGGAAAGGACATGAGGTGACCACTTTGAAAATCAATGACCCACAATTTGAAAATGTGGACAATTGAAGTCAGTCGGCCCAATTTATTTTTGTTTTTTAGCCATTTGACCCAATTGGACACATAGAGTCTCTATACTCAATTGATACACTTTTATACCACATTGATGCACTTTTATACAATTATTGTATAAAATATGTATTTGTATTTGGTATCAAAGATTCATATATATATATATATATATATATATATTTGGTTAAGAGGGGAGCATAATATTAAAAATTAAACAGTGATAATACAAGATTGGCTTTGAGAGCCTGGTCGGTCTCTCAAAAAACGATGAACGATAGTATCTATTCCAGTTGTTACATGATTAGAGATAACCCTTCTAGAGTACTTAATTCCTAATTCGTCTCATATACAGACAATGGTGGTACTGTTAGTAATTGCAGCTAACCAAAATGTGGCTCCCCTCCCCTTGATTTAGCTAGTGCATCAACGACCTTGTTCAGTTCTCTGGGTGTGTGCTTCAGAATCGGGTTGCCTAGTTTCTACATTAAGTATCTGCATTCAGAGATGATATTGCAAAAGCCAAGATGGTTAGTTTGAATCATATTTATTGCAGTAGTTGAATCCGAGTTTATTTCGAGAGGAAACAAGTTTCTGGTAAGGGCTAGCCTTAAGCCTTCTAGAATGGCTAACAGTTCTGAAGCAACAATTGTATTTGATATCAAATATTGTATTTGATTGATAAAAAGGAAAAGTAACAATTATAATGTTATAAAATCGTATTTGATTGTTAGAAAAACTATACTAATTAAAAGAATAGCTTTTTTTTTAATGGAACTGCAAAAAAAAATAATAGAAAAAAAAGACAAAAAGATTTTTTTAAAAAAAGAGGACAAGCAATGAATTTTCTAAAAAAAAATGTAGCAATAATTTTTAAAAAAATAACTAAAAGACAAGAAAGAAAAAAACAGGCAGTAGCAAAAAATGAATTAAATGACTATATTTTAAAATTTTTAAATCAATGACCACGATAATTTTTTCAGCAAAGTGGCTATTCCAACCACCCCGGATCTTTTTTCGCGCGGGGCCAACCAACAAAACAAAACAATATCGAATTGCACTTTGCAGTTTGCATGTGGGCTAACGTTTAAGAAATAATAGACTTAAAAACAATAAATAAAATGACCTTAAAATTTTAATAAAGTAGTGGGGTCCATAAGTCCTCTACAAAAATTGATGTTAAAAATAAATAGAATTCAATAAATAAAATGAAGAATGATTTTAAAATTAATATTAGAACAATTGAAATGTAAAAGTATTTTTAATACATCAAGTCATGTTTAACGCTTTCCTTTATACTCCTCACTCCAATAACAATTATTCATTATTAATTCGACACATAAAAATAAAAAATAAAAAATAAAATTCTAATATATCACTCTTTGAATGTAATTATTTAATACTTTCAAAAATAAATTAAGTGATGAATAATATTATTGTTTGACTATAAATTTAAAAAAAAAAATTCAAAAAATATATTTTATCTTTAAAAATTTTTAAAAAATAAAATTTAATTCAAATATTAATTTTTTTAATATTTGAAATTTTAATTATATTTATTAAATAATAACAAGAGTAGAATGAACCGAAGATGTATTTACGATCAAACTGATCCTTAATATCAAGAGTAGAGTTGATAAAAAAATATAATAAACAAATAAATAAAATGAACCGAAGATGTATATATAAAATGCCAAAAAACATTAACGGCAGAATGAGCAACGTGGACCAAACAAAACACATAGGAAACCGACCATCCATAACCCAAACGCTCAAATCATGTGTGGGGTCCATTAAGTGGAACAATGGACCCCACAGCTTTATTCATAAAAGAGTATTCCCATAATGCAAAATGCAAAATGCAAATCTGACATTTTTTTGTTTGTTTTTTACGTTGGCCCCGCATGAAAACACTAGGCACGCTACAAATACAAACACCCCTTTCTATCTGGTTTTCTTGCTCAATTTCATGCAACTACAATTTTAGAAAACGCCAAACACATCTATGATAACTCAAATTTGATAGAAAATTTTATCTACACACTTAAATTTAGCTTTATGATATTATTGAAAGCTCATTCAATAAATAAAACATGTATAATTAATTGTCTGACATGAAAAAGAATACGTCACATATTAAAACTAATTAATTTTATAAGGTTCGTGCTAAGTTCGGTCCGAACTCAAGTAAATTAATATTTTACGTGATAAATATTTTTATTTAAAAAAATTGATGCCTTTTACTTCCTTTTCTAATATTCTCCGTTCGAATTCTTCTTTATAACCAGAAAGATGAAGAAGAAAGTCATTACAAAAATCAACTATTTTCCTCAAGTCTTTTAATCTGAAGGGGGAATATATAATCTTATTTATAATTTCATAAGGCAAGAATTTATCTTAGTCAAATATTCTACTTTAAGCTTAATTTTATATCAAATTAAAATAAATAAACTCATCAAAATGAATATTGAAAATCAATTAATTTTTTATATACAATTTATGCTAAACAATATTAATTCTCAATTAACCAAAGAAAGAGATTTTAAAAATAATTTGATCTTTATTCATATCATTGTCTTAATTTTTAACTTTATCAATAATTTAAATTTTTAATATATTAAATATGTCACATTTTCAATAGCAGTGAACAAAATTGTCTATAAAAAAAATTCTATTCATATCATAAAAAATAATTAGAAAATACATGAATTATAATCAATTCGACAAAATAAAATATAACCTCGTACAATCGCTAATTTTAACCCCCTTTTTACCTCTTCTTCATTTCAAGGTATTTGTACAAACTTATTTCATAGAAAAAATAAAATTATTAAATATAAATACTAAGAAAGAAAGAAAAAGGTGATGAATTGTTCATGCAATAGAAGAAAGTTCTCCACAATCATAATATATTTTTCAGTTTTAAATTATGTTAAATAAAAGCTCATATAAAATATTAATTTTGCTATGACTATTTTAATATTTTAACGTTAATTAAATAATCAATTTTGATTGAAAAATAGCAAAAAATAATTAAAATTAAAGTTTTTGGATCTTGTTGTCGGGCAACTATTATCAAAATCTTGTATAAGTATTGTCATTGAAAGGTAATTCATAAAGTATGAAGTAAAAGTAAAAAAATAAATTATTAAATATTTGACGTTTAGACTTTTTAATTGACTTAATTAAATAATATGTAAGTATAAGAAGCAAAACATTATAACAAAAACTTCTAAGAGTGATTTGCCGAATAATTAAACAACATGAAAATTTGACTAGTTCAGTTGATTGAGAATCTGAATTTTTACTTTATTGGTAAATGTTTGATTTTCTGCTTTGTAATCTTCTCCTCAATTCTTCTTCCGCTGCTGCTAATTGTTTTTTTAAAAAAAAAATAGTTAAATAATAAAAATTACAAGAAAAAACTAAATAATAGTTTATCATTTCATGACATATGCACCAAGTGCAAATGTCCATATGGCAAGAAAAAAGATAAAATAACTTTATCTTTATCATTTAAAGTTTACAATTTTAGAAGATTAGACATTAATTAAAATTACTATAATAGCCTTGTAAAAAAATAATTAAACAATAGTCATTACAAAAAAAAAATAATAATAATAGTTTTTCATTTCATGACATATGCACCAAGTATAAATGTTCATATGACAAGAAAGAAGATAACAGAACTTTATTTTTATTATCTTAAGTGTCACAATTTTAGAGAATTAAAAACTAATTAAAATTATTGTAATAGCCTTGTGAGGAGTATCAAAAATTGACATTCTCTCTTATATATAATAGTAAGTAATATGCATTAAATTGTTCATTTCCAGATGTTAATTATGAGATTTTTTGGGTGTATTAGACTCTTTTTCTTAAATACTAGGTGGGAGTGCTTACACATTTTTTTCATTTATCAAAACTGCAAACTATTTTTTTTTTTTCTTCTTAATTTGAAAATGACATTTAAGATTTTATGCAACTCTATTGCATCCTAAAATCTAGAGGTGATTTGGTACGTGATTTAAATTATTTTGAAATTATAACTTTAGAATTATAATTTTGGGTACATTTAGAATTATCTTTAACGTTAATTGAGTTAAAATTAATTGGTTTCTTCAAATCTATCTAGAGACAAACTCCATCTTTTTATGTTTCATTCAAATTATTATCTAATCTTTCTTTTGTGTGCGTGCGACATTTGTTAGAAGGCTCGCACACTGATTTGCTTTTTTATAAAAACAGTATGTGCAACCACAATCTTATTGATTTTAATTAATATATGTCCCAGCTCTTTTTTTGAAAGTCTTGACAATAAATAAATAATTTATTTATATTGTATATTTTTTGTGGAAAAGATCGCAATACACTAAAGGTATTGGAGTAATATTTTTACGTAACAGTGCCTCTTGTCTACTCTAACCGACAAATATTTGACACTTAAATCTCATCTTTTTTTGAGATTATAAAATATGAACAGCAAATTCAATTGCAACTTTTCCCGTACAATAATCAATGTGAAAAAAGAAGAGAGTAATTTTGGAATGATTGGGAATTTTAGCAAAGGGACAACTATGATAGGTGTACTTTCATTCATCTACCCCTTTGTCTCAACACTGTTGTTTGATTAATTGATGTTACTCTTTACCTACTGCTACAAAGAGAAACAATAGTACTCCGTATTTACTAGGACCAACAAGTACTTTACAAATTAATAGAAAGAAGAATTTAGAGAGGAATGATTCACTCAGTTGAGAAACTCCATTCACGTACTATTCCTCCCCAGCACTTAGTGACAATATAATATGTTGAAACCCGACATAAACAATTTTGGTTTTCACACACGGTTCGATATGTATTTTGTGTAGACGTTTTGACTGATCTATGAGGCTCATCAATACGAGGAAACACTCACTACTACAAAACTTTCATTCTAAACAATTCAACTCTTAAAGTTAAACCTCTAGTTAAGAGTAAACATATGTTGTTTATTCCTATCAAAATCTTTGATGGTACAAAAATGACTATTACTTGCATTACATACCTCTCAAGTTCCATAATCCTAGGCACTTATTCTTGATGTGATTATTATCTACCTTAAGATATAGAAGATTAGCTTTCATTTAGTCAGGATAGTTAATTATTTTGTATCAATTACATACAGTTAGTTAGTTAACATTGTTGCGTTAATCAGCTCATAGTTAACATACTCGATTAGTTAGTCCTTGATTAGTTAGGCAGATATTTTTTAGGGTAGAATGACAGACTGGACTCAGTACATATCAAAACTTTGAACTTATATATATACTGCTCTCATTAAAGGAAATCAACACGTTTTCCTTTTTCTCATTTTCATTTCATCTTCTCTGTTTAGCTTTATCTCTGATCCCAACTATGAATGTTGATTGTTTTTGGTACTCTCCCATGGATTTGTATGTTTAATATAAGTAGTTTAAGTTAAGTTAGATTTGGCCTTAGATTGCATTCTTCTTTTGATTTTCTTTGCACCTATTACTTACAAAAATAGTCATATTAATTATTAAGGTGGCTAAGATAGATTTTCGAATCCACAATCTCAAATGACGCTAGGAAAACTGAGTAAATGAAAAAAATAAAAAATATTAAGCGGAACACAGTCAAATTATAATGTAAAATGTCTAAAATGCATCACGTGGTGGTTAATTTTTCTTATACTTTTGGAACTACTGTCAGTGTCCATCTCCTTATTATATAAATTAACTTTCACATGCTATGTCTCTTGGAAAACAACATGAACGATAGTTGTAGGCTAGGGAAGACGTTAATGTCAATGGATAGTGATTAAATCAAATTTGTTAATTAGTTTGAGATTGAAGACTAAATGTTCAACAACAAGAGTTATAAAACAAGGAGAGGGGCAAGTGTCGTCCTGTTTTAAAAATACAAATAATTTTTTGTATTTGATATGCCTGACTCCTGAGGGATGAAAAAACATTTTGTTAAAGTGCCAAATAACGGATAAAGTCAATATGCACATAAATTTAGAGTAATTATTATGCAATTATAAATAAAAATATGTTTTTAATATAATTTTATTGGGTTATTGGTGTAACTATTAACTTAAAATCTTAAATCGAAAATCGAATCGATACCCCAATAAAAAATTATTAAAAATCATTAACATAATAACCCAATATCAATAAATCAATAATATTTTTTATTTTCGATTGAATCAATTTTTGCTTACCCCAAATAATCAAAAGGTGTCCGCCTAACTCTATATGTTCGTTTGTTTGATTTCTTGTCAGTCGTTTAGTTACAAGTAAAATATTCTTTCCCCTTGTAATGGATATATCAAAATAAAACATAGTATCAAATAATGCAGGAGTATTATTTCTTAATAACAAATTCTCTAATAAGATTTCAACTTGCATAAATTCTCCGTTTAATTTAATTTCAACTTTCAACATGGCATGTTTAGGACTACAAGATTAAAGAGCATTTTGGTACATTTGACACAACTTTAATTTAAGGCCACAAGATTCAAATTTTTTTTTTATTTTCTTAAATTTTGAATCAAGTCAAAGTAAGTCATTTTTTTTAAACGGAGGGAGTAATAAATTTCATAAGCATGTCTGTTGAAGTCTTGTCTAGTAAACATCAAATTGAAAACGACGTTCATTTATAATATTATAAGGAAGATAAGAAAAAGAAGAGAGACATGGGCATAAGACAGAAAACCATTTGACTTTGACATCATCCATGTTACCCTAAGATGGCTATAAGATGTGTTTAAATCAATTGTGAGAATCAAATCATGTGGGTTCTTGTCCTCTGTTTGTTCCATTACCAATATCGTTGCTCCTCGATCGCAAATGGCCCGATGCACGTCTTGTTGCCATGTGATTCTGCCTGTGTCTCGTGCTCGCTCACGGTGGACGGATTTTTGACAAACGTACCATGTCACAATGGAGGGCGGGCACATGCCTCTGTGTCTGTTTCTTGCATGTCCTTCCCTTCATAATGTATGGCCTTCTAATCTTCTATGTCAATTGTCATGTCAATAAGGGCGAAATGCACCAACTTTGGAGTGCTCTTTAATTTATGCTTTGCTAATTAAATAATACACAAATTATGCCGTACCAAGGCTAAAGTTCTCTAACTTATGCCGGACAAAGACAAAAGTTCTGTAAATTTATGCTTTGAAAATTTGATACTAAACAACTTATGTCGAACAAGGTTAAAGTTCTCTAAACCTATTTATTGTGAAATTAGGTTATAGTTAAAAATACTTTGAACCACAAATTTTCATTAAATGAAAAGTAAAAACAAATATTAATAATCACCCATTTGGGAGATAAAAAAAATAAAAATCCCCCAAAATAGGGGTAGTCCGGGCAAAAACTTGACTTATATTCTTACTTTTTGGAGACACTAGTTAGGAAGGATTTTTGGCATTTTATCGGCACATGATTTGGGCGACCTCGCAAGTAATTTGGGGCATCCATGGGGGTTGAAGTGGTGCATCTTGACCGGTCAATTTAGAGGAAATGAGATTCCTTGTTTTCTTAACAAAATGAATAGAAAAAAATGTACTTGTCAGATTTCTTAAGTGTAAAAATAAAGATTTGTTATGTGCAAAGAATAAAGATCTCTTGTCAAAAGACCATAAAATAAAATAAAAATTATGGAGGACTAGAAACAAGTTCTCCCGTAACTTTTGAGCTGCTATTTTGTGATGGATTAGTCTCGGCATAGTTCAAAGGATATATTGCACAATTTGTAAAATTTTGGACGAGGTGGACGAATTATATACACTAGGATCATTTTTACCACGTCCATAATCAAAACGAAATGCCTTCTTGTTTTTCTTTGATGCTTGTAACAATAATCAATTGAGCAAGACTTTGGTGTGTCACGTAGTTTTATATTCTTTTATAGTATTTTTTTTTTTTTCAGTCATAGATCTTTGTAGGGTCATCCCTGTGTGAGGGAGTTATGTTCACGCATTTTCTGTTTGTATGTGGAAATGTTTCAACATAATCTTTTACAACTTGGATAAAATATATTACTCTCTCTATTTCATAATAAATGAATTGTTGAATTTTGACACACAAATTAAGAAAAAAAAATTAAATATATAAATTTAACACAACTTTTCATTTTTACCCCTAAAAAAAGAAAAAACTGACTTTGTAATACCTTTTTAAAAGTTAATTGTTTGTCAAATCATAAGGGTAAATTTGAAAAAAAATTGAATGATTCACTTATTTTGAAATAAAAATAAATACCCCAACAATTCACTTATTTCGAAACGGAGGGAGTATTAATTAGTTTATTATAAAAAAAATTATGTATAAAAATAAAGATTTCTTGGGAGATTTGAGGTAAAACAAACAAAAAGAATAACTATACAATGAAATATAATATCAATTGACATCTTATCGGGATCTTGTTCTGCATTTGTAACACTAGCGAGTTCTACGTTTCTCTTTTTTCTTTTCTCTTTAACCTCACGAGAATACCACAATCGCTATTTTTTGGATTCGCACAACGTAATTTTTTTTCTACAATAGTTAGCAAATTACATATGAGATACAAATCGCACTAGACGAGTCCAATGTGATAAATCCGATTGAAAAAGTGTTGGCAGTCGAATCAATTCCTAACTTCTTTTATAGAATATCACCTAGTGCACTAATTCAACCACTTAGTTTACTTTGATATATCAGTCCTTAAAATTTTAGACACAAATTACAGCTTTACTGCAAGGAAAAACTCTTGAAGCCCCTTCACTCAAAAAGAAAAAAAAAAAAAACTTTTGAAGCCCCTCTCCACTTTCTCACCTCATTACAGAAAAAGAAAAAGAGAATATGTATAACGGAAACTGACACATACTCCCTTCGTTTCATAATAAATGAATTGTTGAACTTTGACACACAGATTAAGAAAAAGAATTAAAGACATAAATTTAACATAGTTTTTCGTTTTTACCCCTGTTCAAAGTATAAAATCATATTTGTTTTATTCTTTTTCAGTTGATGGCCCCTTGGTTGTCAAATACTCAAGGCTAAATTTGAAAAAAAAATCAATGATTCACTTATTTTGAAATATTAAAAATACTTCAACAATTCATTTATTATTAAATGGAGGGAATACTAATTTTCAAATCACAAAGTTAGTCCTATTGTATTTATTGTATGTGGTGGCCAAAGATCATAGATAATAAATATAAATAGTAATTTTTCAATTTATTTAGTACTTCTTTTTTGAAGGATGAAAGTAGGGTTGACTAATTTTATAAGGAGACAGCTTAGCTGTATTTTTAAGATCTTGGACGACTAATTAACGGTATATCTGCTGCGAAAAGGACAACCTTGCAGTTAACGTGGAGTTTTCTTCTAGAAATTTTGTGCTGACTTGATTTGTTTGACGTCATGTAAGACAAGAATTATCTATGTAGAACTCTACATGATATATATGTTTATTTGTTCAACTTTATACAAATTTAAGTATTTATATGTGAATATCCAAAGTTAAAGATCATAGTTCTGATCTCGCCAAGTCAAAGGACATCTTTATGGAACATGCGTTTGGAGAAACAAATGTGAATTAGTGCTTTCAGTTCATATACTTGACATTTATTGGCTATTTTCATTCATGCATCAATTTTTCAGGGGCATAAGCTTATATTTTTGCATATTTCATAATAAAGAACTTATGTCCCATAAGATATAAATTTGATTGATAAAGACAAAAATTAAAGACCAATCTAATTGAATAACAAAAAAATTAAAGACTAGCTAATTTGAAGGACAAATCCTATGATTAAATGTTTGAAAATGCTAGTGTTTTATTTCAAAGTAAAAGCCTAACTTTTATACACTTACAATAGAAAATACTTTTTATATTCGTATCATTTATCAGGTTCTACAAAAATAATTACAGATAATTTTTTTAAAAATATGACTAGTAATTAAAAGAACAAAGAAAATATACTAATTAAATCTTCCCTTTAACACCTTAAATCGTTGTTGGATTTGAAACTATAATAAACATCTAGATTGTAAAAGTCAGAATTTTATGAATAGTACCTATAATTCTTTCATATTTTAGCTCGAATGTCTTTTTCTAAATTTAATTTTCACATTACAAGTGACTATTTTTCAATTACATAAATAATAACTTAAGTTTGATTACCGACTTAAACATTGGTCATTCCACCTAATTTTTATCCTTTTTTTCATGATTTCATCGCTAATTACATTTATATTAAATAAATAAGGGTACCTTTTTGTGCGTCGATATTGAACCTATATCTAGTTTTTTTGTTTTTTTGTAATGAAATTACTTCCCTATCATCTTCAAAACAACTTCACGTGAAGTTAGACTTGACAAAGTGTAACTCTAGATAAAATATCTGAAATTTTATATAACTGAAGTTCATACAAAAATGATTGAACTTCAATTGCAATTTTATATAGCTAAAGTTCATACAAAAATAGTTGAACTTTAACTATATCTGCATGAATTTTAGACAAAAAAACCTCAAACACTGCATTGTTGAATTTCTAATCCTAGGGCATAGTTCCAAACAGCGACACCGAAATTGGGTATGTGTGTGCGCACTTCGCCCAAAACAAAACAAGGACAGACAATTGGGCCAACCAATGAACAAAACTTATTGGCAAAACTTCAAGTATATAGCTAACTTATATCTTCCTTAACTAATTTCTTACTCTAAGTTTTAGCAAACTAATTTCTTACTAAGTTTTAGCAATTATATTTTATAAATTTTAAAGTAGTGATTAAATATATTTAGAACTTTAATATAAAAATATTAACGAATGAATTATTTAAATATTTCATTTATGTTTAGAGATAAAAAAAAAAAAGGGGACTGATTCTTTTTCTTTATTCTCTCCAATATATTCTTTTTTGATTTTTTTGTTTCTTCTTTTCCATATGGACTATTATAGCTTACCTTTTAATTTCTGAAATACAAAAATAGAATTCAAACTAAATTCCTTATGATTTCTTCATATGACTTGAGAATTTAAAATATAATTTCAATGTATTTATCTACAAAAATTAGCTATGAATAAAAATACAAATGTAGAATTGATACAAATAAAAATATCTCTAATTTTGACATTCAAATACAAATACAGACGCTTACAACTCATATCTTCAAGATAAATAAGAATTGATACAAATTCAAAAGTATAAAATGGATATAAATTCGAATTATATGTATAAATATACAAATTCAAAATGTATGTGAAAGAGATACAACATAATAAATACAAAAATATAAATGCACTGATAGAAATATAAAAGAAAATTTACTTTATGACCAAATATAATATATACAAAATACATTTGATTTATATACAAACACATGATAGTTGTATACCTATATGTAACGTATAAAATATGAACCAACATATTTTATATAAACCAAAAACTGATTACACAACTTATATGTATATTTTATATATGTATATATCAACACATGATAACTGTCTAATTGTATATGACGGTTTTTTATATGCATATATACATTATAAAATTTATATGGTTTACATACTCGTGTGTAACTAACTGGAAAAAGATACATGGATATATGTATATCGATAGTATTATATATTTCGGTATATACAAAATATCTTTGAGTCATTCACAACGTCGTTTCTCCCCTCCATGGAGTGAGAATCCTTGAAACTTTTTCTTTTAGTTTATAAAAAATATTGTACAAAATGAGATAAACCTAATGTCTAATAAAAGAGCAAAATAGTTTATATAAACCAACATCAAATATATACAATTTAGTTATACACAAACACGTGATAGTTGTATACCTTTATGTAATGTATAAAATTGTAATGACTCTTTAGGTCATTTTTCATATTTCCGCTTATTATCGCTATTAGAGCCTTTTCATAGCTGCCCTAAGTCATTTATGACATGTTGAAATTGGTGGTTCGATTACCGAGCAGTTCCTTTCATTTTTAGAGTCAATTCCTTGTTTGAAAGTCTTTGCTGGTTCTAAATGGTCATCGGGCAAAAACTTCAGTATAACATTCTCAGATGCAAATTTTAACTGCACCAACAACTTTGAAATATCTACCTTAGTCTAGGTAGACCTTTAGTTTAGGTACCGAGGCACTCGAGCTTATTTCAACTTATTAGTTGGAAAGTTGAAAATTTTAGAAATTTAAGTGTGGGACCTAAATTTGATTGAAAAGACCTCGGATAAAAAATCTAACTTTTTAATTGAGTCTCAAACGTCAAATTTAGTGTAGTTACATAATTTATTTGTGTATATCAAATTCCAGATGAATCCCAAGGCATTGACAGAAACTAGTGATTTTTCTAAGTTTCAATTGTCGGCTATGCTGACAGCAAGTGTTGCGATGGCACAAGGGAGGATGGAGATTGCCACACCTTCTCCTGCACTCAAGTAGTGTTATCCGCTAACCTGTTTTTCGATAGCCATACCTGATTACCTGACATGGGTATAAAATAACCCCTTAGGTCACGTTATGGTCATTTTTCACTTATTCTTGAGACCTAGAAATTCTAAAAGAGTGTGATAACCTTAAATTAAGTCTTGGGGTGATTTGGGAGCTTGATTAATATATATTTTTGCGAATATCTCCATATATAAGCTAAGAATCCTTCAATTCCATGCTTGAATTTCTTGAATTTTTTCTCAAAATTCCAAAATCTTTAGGGCATGATTTTAGCCTCCAAATTAGCTTGATTTTCACCTATTTTAGAGGATTGTGATCCCTTGAGCATGTATATATGAATATTGGTCGGTCTCGAAAATATGATTTTTGTGAGTGGGATCTATATAAAATTTTGACATGATTTTAGAATCCTAAGCATAATAGTGCAATATGAGTATCGTTATGCTCGTATCTGATGAGCAGATTTTGTTTTTGAAAGTGTGACATCTTGAAGAGGCTTCTCGAAAGGAAAAAAATAAAGGTTTAGCGGATTGTTGAGCTTTCTTCAGCGTCGAGTTATGCTAGGTTTATTCCTTGTTAGATCGAGTTATGTCATAGTATATTTGTGATATCTTGTTAGATTGGGATGAGTGTCAGGTGTTTGATTGGTGAAATACTGGTTAGTTGGACCATTTAGGCTATAATAAATCTTAGAGTTGAAAAGCTTGACTTGTTTTTCTATATCTTGGGTGGAATAGACTTCATTGTCATGCCTAGCACGAGAATGCCTTAGCTTACTCAATTTAGGTGAAATACTAGTTGCTCATACTTAGAGTAAGTTAGCCTTAGATGCTTATACTAATAAAGGTTGCCTTAGTTTCATTAAACTTAGTGAAAGTTGCTTAAGTAGAATATCTACCTTAGGTCTTATTGTGGCTTGCTATACATGTAAGAGTTGATTTAGACATCTTAGCCAAGTCTGGAATAGAATTTGACTTACAATGTATTTTGAAGATTTAGAAGTAGGCTCTTTGACCCACTTTAAGATAGGATTGGAGATTAGATCTTCTGAACCCTTATACGTTTAGTAAATGCATAGAGAGTGCCCTTATGAGGCAATATTGACGAATCTTGGTACTTGTTGGCTATGATGAATGGCAATGGAAATAATGCTTAAGTGATTATGCCTTATGTATGTTTTATTGGCTAAAGCTTATGATGAGTTATTGATTATGTTATTGTGATTGGCTATTGTTTGGGCTATTGAATGAGTGCTTGAATATGGTATGACCTAAGCCATAAGTTATGTCATTGACTATGTTATGGATAAGCTATAGATTATTCTATAGATTTGCTATTGCTCAAGTTTGTGATAAACTACCTTTATGCTAATGATAGGCCAGTACATATGCTACTAATGGGCCATTATGTATGATGCCGCTTTTGGTTACTCATGGTCTAATTGACTAGAATATTGTTTATGAATGATGAGCCATTGATTAAGCCCTTGTCTACGTTATTAATTAAGCCATTGTTTAAACTAATATTAGGACCGTTGACTATGCTATTGCTCATGTTATGATCCTTCTTAATGATTATGCTAATAATCATATTGAAAATCTTTCTTATTATCGATATTGAAAATAATAAGGTTAATGGTGCTTGAAGACACGTTTATTGACTATATGTGAAGTTATTCTATAGATTATGCTTAGACTTATGATACTTCATTATATGATTACTTGTGCTAATGCCTTTTCTGCTTATTATACATATCTATATACCTATCTCTCCGGTATGGGATGGAGAAATATGTTAGTGTTGAAGATATGTGAACTGGGAAAAACTCGATAATAGTTTATAATATTCATGTTATATATATATATATAAATACTTATTGATAATGTAACATTGATGATGAACGATGAATTATGGAGGTACGCTCTTCTTGCTTTCCTTTTATGTTTATTTACTTTAGCCCTTGTATGACTTGTTCTTTACTTTAGCCCTCGTGGAGCTTGTCTTTTACTTTAGCCCTCGTGGAGTTTGTCTTTTACTTTAGCCCTCATGGGGTTTGCTCTTTATATTGACATTAATGAAGATATTAAGATGACATAATGATACCCGACAAGGCCGAAGAATATTATGATGATATGATAATGTCCGATAAGACCGGGAGATATTGTGATGATATGATGATACTCGGTAAGACCGAGGATATTATGATAATACCCGGCAAGTTCGGAGGATATTATGATGGTGTGATGATATCGAACAAAATTGGATGATGATTATGATGATACATATATACCCGCCAAGGCTGAAAGATGATTATTGATGTGCCTATGAGTATATTTACCAGTTTGGGTCCGCCTAGTCCTATGTATTGCAATTATACGTTATTTATGCTCATATGTAGTTGGGTATAATGTTGATATTAGAGATGCCGGTTATAGTCTTCTAGTGATAAAGGTATAAAGTGGTATACTTATTGATTTAAGGTTGGAAAGATGATTAGTTGTGGATATCATTTAAGTGGCTAATAATGACTAATGGATAAGTGAACCTTAGTGATAAGAAGGACTAGTGGCATTGATGACTATTGATAGTGATAATTATTTTATAATGGTGATTAGTTGATATTGATCATCATTGAGTTAATGATATTAACTAGGTACCAAGTAAGGATTAGTGGATTAATGATGCTAATTAATAAATGATGTTAGTTGGTAGATGAATAGTGAATAAATAGTGATTTGCGGCCATTTAATAAATGGTTTAGTGATGACTTTTGGCTAGATGCTAGATAGTGTCTAGTTGGTGAATAATAACTTGTTGTTGATCCATGAATAATGATTATGTGGTGCATAGTTAGTAAATAACAATTAGAGGTTATATAATGACTAGTCAGTAATTGGCTTAGTAATAAGCGTTGGCTAACTAATAAAGAGTGAATAGTATGTATCGATAGTATATCTGTTTCAATGACGGTATTATTATGGTTATGAGTATATTGTCACATGTTCTTCAATTATGAATGTGGATGATAATTAAGTAATGTTGGTAAACTTTTGATTGATGATAATTTTGGAGTATTGATAAATGACCGATTGACGGTAAGCGTGGAATGAGGGTTAAATGACAATGAAGTTGGTGATGATATTGATTGATTGATTTATTTATTCTTCTCTTGTGTGTACTCTCCAATGGTATGAGTGGCTGTGATGAGTTCTTTACTTTATGCATTAGTTGGTGTATGGGAGCAAACTTTTTACTTGTGATTGCTTGTGTTGGTAGCTGCATTATTATTTCGAATTATCTAATTCTTATGTACGACGATATTGGCTTGTGTTGATGCCTTATGTTATATTGTTATTCTGATTTAATTACTAATTATATACAATGATGATGAAGATAATTCAGGTTCGATTCTGTACCTTGACTTAGTTATGATTATCTTGCATTTTATCATTCTTATATCATGATTTAGCTTAGTCCGCCGATGATTCCTACTGAGTACCCATTGTTTTGGTTCTCATACTACATTTATGTACCTTTTTGGTGCAGATTCAAGTACTAGCTGTCGCCATTAATTTGTTTGTGCGGTGATTGACTTTCGGAGATAGGGTGAGCTCTTGGAGTTCGAATCGCCCAGTTTTCTGCTGTCTTTTATATTCATTCTTCAGTATTCGAAATAGATGTATTGACTATTTCAGACTTTGAGTTGTATTAATACTATTAGATGCTCTTGTACTGGCTCTACTAGGTTTTGAAATTGGTATCTTGTTTAACTGTTCGTCTATTTAGAACACTTTGTTTATTCATAACTTTGTGTTAATTGAAATTGGCCTGAAATTGGCCTATGTTGAGCATTTCTTACCGAATTAATTCATTTCGTTAGCTCCGGATTATGGTATCGGCTTACCTACTAGTGAAATTTGGTTGAGGCCATCATGACTCGTAAATCGGAGCGTGACAAATATATAAACCAACATATTCTCTCTCTCTCTCTCTCTCTCTCTCTCTCTCTCTCTTTATATATATATATATATACATACATAAACATTAGTGTATACGTATTGAAATCTTTTTTCGCATGAATTGGGAGAAAAAATTTGAAGAAACGTTCTTTGATGCAATAATTTTTTTAGGCAAATGACAACATATACTATTTAAGAGTTCATATAATGAAACCTACCAATAGTTTCTACTTTTCAAGGAAAGAGATTGAAGAAGGTCGTGGAAAGTTTACCAAAAGAGAGAAAAATTAAATAAATAAAAAATTTAAGAAGAGAGAGAGAAATCAAATAAATTGATTGATTTTCAAAATTAAATCAGGAAAGTAAAATTAAGTGCTCAATTAAATCAGTCAAAATTTAAGCTAATTAGACGAGAAAGATTAATTACATAATATACAAACTATTATATTTGGGAAAAATTTCAGAAATAGCAACTACAAAGCCTTAATTGTAACTTTTATAGCAATAGTTTCATAATTACGAAAATAGCAAATTGTATTTTGTATTTAAGTAAACTGTTGCTATATAAATACATTTACAACAAGATTTACTGCTCTTGTTTTACTCAAATTAGTTGAGTTAAATAAGGAATAATTATCTCATCTAATTAAATTCCCATAAATTACTCTTATTTAAATTAGTACATTCCTTTTCCAAATCAAACTCAAATATAAAGATTATTTTTTCCATGATCTTCGAAATTTCAAAATATCATTCTCTTGTTTCTCTAACTATTTTTTCTTGTTAGTTTTTTAGTTTATTTATCTTTTTTTTTTTTTTTTAATTTCTTCTCTCTTCTACTTCTCTTTTCTTTTCTTTTTCGTTTATTTATTTATTTTTTTCTTTTTTCACTTTTTTCCTTTTCTCATATTTTTTTTTGTTCTTCTTCTTTTTTAATTTTTTTTCGCTTTTGTTTTTACACTTCTATTTCTAGTTTTTATTTCTCTTTCTTTTTTTTCTTTTTCACTTCTTTTCTTTTTCGAATCTTTATTTTTTGTTTTTGTTTTTTTTTTTTTTCTATTTTTTCTCGTTCTTTTTTACTCTTCTATCTCTATCTTTTATTTTTAAAAGACAAATATCTATATCATTTATATATATTAAAAATATATATAAAATAAAATAAATAAATAATTTTATAATTTTATATATATATGCATATGTATTTATAGAAATACATATCCGACTCACATTTATATATAAACATATAGGACACAAAATCTCTATAACAAAAATAACAATTATATACATATACATATATGTAATAAAAAAATATATATACATATCTTAAAACAGTGAAAGAAAACAAATAAGTACATATGTTACCCTCTAAAATGACATAATATGTATAGTTCAAAGACAAATCCAACACCGTATAAAATACATATAGCTCTGCATATGTTTTTACAGAATACATACCTTATCCATATGTATATTCTTATTTTATATGAGTCACCTTTGCATTTCGCAAATACATATGAAGATATATAGTATAGTTATGTTATTTACTGTTTAATATGAATATGATATGTATGTTTTGTACTGTAAATACATATCCAGATCTGTATGACTATGTATTTTGTATGTTATTTAAATGTGATATACATATTTGTCTTTTCAAAATAAAAGTTAGAGATAGAAGAGTAAAAAAATGGGGAAAAAATATAAAAAGAAAAAACGCAAAAAAGAAGAAGTGAAAAAGAAAAAAAAAGGAAGAAAGAGAAATAGAAGTGTAAAAAAAAAAGAAAAAAAAAGAAACAAAATAATAGAAAAAAGAAGAAGAAAATGAAATAGAAAAAGAAAAAAAAGATATGAGAAAGGAAAAAAAGAGAAATAGAAGAGAGAAAATAAAGTGGAAAGAAAAAAATGAAAAAGAAAAAAAGAAATCAAAATAAAAAAATAAAATAATAAAAAACTAAGATAAAAAAAACTAACAAAAAAAAAAGGTAGAGATATAAGAGAGTGAAAGGCAATAATGATGTTTTATTTTGAAATCTTGAAAATCATGGAGATAATTATCTTCAAATATGAAAAAAAAAGAAAAACAAATAAAAAAAATGAAAAAGAAAAAAAAAGAAGAGAAATAGAAGAGAGAAACTAAAGTGGAAATAAGAAAATAAAAATAAAATAAAAAAATAAAATGATAAATAAAATAAGATGAAAAAATGGTGTAAAAGATATGACAATATTTAGGGAAGGTGAAATAGTGAAGTGAAAATAGAAAAATGTAAAGTAGTGATAATAAAACATGCACTTGCCTAGTTAATGAATAAAATAATTTCAATAATATTATAAATTTTAATTTTATAAAAATGTTGCTATTTATTGTAATTATAGTCGTAAGTATGCTAATTTTTTTTTTTTTTTTTTGTAATATTTGCTATTTGGAAAACTATTATATTTCCAAGCTGTGGTAGGCTCCTGAAGGCCCATTTAACCCAAACCTGAACCCGGGCCCATTTACACGACTCATGAACAATTCCCGCTCTTTCTTCAAAAAATTTTTAGAGAAAATTGCGAACACCTGGAAATGGAAGTATAGTTACAACTTGCAGCAGAGAAGATGATGACAACGAAGGTATTCACCGGAGCAAATGTATTCATGTCGAGAAACCTCGTTCCGCCGGAGCAATTCGACGCGCTTCACCATGCTCTCAAGCTCAACGGAGCTCAAGTTTTCCTCTGTTGCGACCCCTCCCGGAATGCTCTCAACGATTATCACGTCATTTCTTCTCCCCAACATGTACGTACTATTATCATTTATGTACTAATTCGTTGTCAAATTTTTAGGGGATTTTGGTTTGAAATTTATTTGATTCGTTTGTTAATTGTGGTGCTATTGATTTTGCTGTAATTTCGAAATTTTACCTAATTTTCGCAGGAGAAATTTGGGGATCTTCAAGCTAAGGGCTGCAATTTGATAGGTAAGTTTTGGTTTCAACTGTATTTTACTTGTTTGCCCTTGGTTTTGACTGGTGAGGGCAAAAGCAGGTGTTTGACCATCAGAATTTTTTCACTTTTTTTCTGGAAAGTTATTTCACTTTAGTGAAAAAAGTGAAAATTATAGTGTTTGACTATAAGAATTACTTCACTTTAGTGGAAATTGATTTTGGAAAAGTTGTTTTCACTTTTTTTTTTCACTCCTATTTCTCTTGCAAAGTTTCAGAAACTACTCCAATTTATATTCATGGCCAAACACAACTTCAACTCCAACTCCAACTCCGAAAAATTATTATTTCCATGGCCAAACGGTAGTGTGGTTCAGAAATTCGAATTGAAGATAGTTTGGATGGTTTATTATCAGAGTTTTTTGTTTAGATTTTGTCCTTATAAGGTTGCAATTTGATACTATCTTATTGATCCAGTTGATTTTTCTGTGTCTTCATTTGTTCTGACACCTATTTTTTGGTATTGTGATAGTCTGTACCCTAAATATTGAGGTTGGTGAAATTGAGTGAACTAATTTCATGGTAATGACGTATGGGAATTTCTTTTTGTTGTTTGTTAAAAGTCCCTAATATTAAAGTTATAACAATTATAACTATCTTCCCCTTTCAGCATAGCATAAACCTCAGACCAGATGGTTCAAGAGGTGTTTCTCTTTTCTTTCTTTTGATATCTAATTTCCAAAATACACCATTGGTTGCTTAAATGCTAATATATATAGTTTTTTCCGTGACTGTTTTGTGAGTAGATTAGTAGAGCAGTTTAGGGAGAGGAAGAATAACTTGCACATAATGTTCATTGATCTTGAGGTGTATGAAAAAGTTCCCAGAGAGACTCTGTGGAGGTGCTTGGAGGCTGGGGGTATCCGTGGCATACTCTAGGTCGATTCAGGACATGTACGACGACGCGGATACTCGTGTGAGGACGGTAGGAGGAGATTCGAAGCACTTTTTCGTTTTGACAGGGTTGCACCAGGGATCGACTCTTAGCTCGTTTTTATTTTCCTTGATGATGGATGTTTTGACGCGGCATATTTAAGGGAAGGTGCCTTGGTGTATGTTATTTGCTGATTATGTTGTGCAGATTGATGAGACTTGGGAATTAGTTAATAATAAGTTGGAGCTTTGGAGACAAACTCTTGAGTCTAAAGGATTTAAGTTGAGCAGGACAAAACGGAGTACTTGGAATGTAAGTTTAATGATTTGTTGCATGAGGCTGATGTGATAGTGAAACTGAATTCTCAGGTCATTCAAAAGAGGGAGAGTTTCAAGCAGTGTTTACGGATGCAGCCGCATCAACACATAATGCACCGATGCGGGCATTCGCCGAGTCACATACTTGAGGTGGCGCCATCTGAGAGAAGTGGGTGCATCAATCCCTGTTGTGCGATGCACTGTGATGCGTGATGCGATGCGGGCGCATCATGTATTGAGTGAAATTGAGAGAACTAATTTCATGGTAATGAAGTAAGAATTTCTTTTTTTGTTGTTTGTTAAAAGTCCCAAATACTAAAGTTATAACAATTATAACTATCTTCCTCTTTCAGCATAGCATAAATCTCAGACCAGAAGGTTCAAGAGGTGTTTTTCTTTTCTTTCTTTTGATGTCTAATTTCCAAAATACACCACTGGTTGGTTAAATGCTAATATATATAGTTTTTTCCGTGACTGTTTTGTGTTTCTATTCCGGCATCTTTAGTTGCTTAGTGCACTGGGCTGGCCTTTTGTTTTGCTGATATTAATATCCATTTCTGTTCACAAGGTCCTCAATGTGTGCTTTCCTGTGCCAAAGAACAAAGGCAACTACCCCAGCAGGAGTTTACTTGTTGCCTTGCAATGGATGGGGTCAAGATCCTGGCATCTGGTTTTGAGAAGGATGAAAAGGTACGCATCTCTATCCTAAATCTTAATGACTTTACTTTGTGGAATGTAAATGAAGCAGGAGGGAGACAATACAACAACAACAACAAACCCAGTGTATTCCCACCTAGTGGGGTCTGGGAGGGGTAAGATGTACGCAGTCCATACCTCTACCTCTAAAGAAGTAGAAAGGCTGTTTCCGATAGACCCCCGGCTCAAGTCACGAGATACCACACAAACTCATAGTAAAGCACAGCACTAGATTACATAACATAAATACGGCACCCATAAGTATTAGAAAACAGAGGAAAGCACACAGATTCGTAATAAAACCTGGAACACGGAATCATAACAAGAATAAAACCCCCACCAAGTAATTTCCTACACTAGCGACCCAAACCGGCCCTAGTCTTCTGCCCTAATTCGCGTCCTCCAGACCTTCCTATCTAGGGTCATGTCCTCGGTGAGCTGTAACTGCTCCATGTCCCGCCTAATCACCTCACCCCAGTACTTCTTCGGCCTACCCCTACCCCGCCTAAAACCATCCAACGCTAGCCTCTCACACCTACGAACCGGGGCATCCATGCCCCTCCTCTTCACGTGTCCGAACCATCTCAATCGGGCTTCCCGCATCTTGCACTCCACTGGAGTCACACCAACCTTCTCCCGGATAGTCTCATTCCGAACTCTATCCCCTCTAGTCAGCCCACACATCCAGCGCAACATTCGCATTTCTGCCACCTTCATTTTTTGGATGTGGGAGTTCTTAACTGGCCAACACTCCGCTCCATACAACAAGGCCGGACGGACTACCACCCTGTAGAATTCGCCTTTCAGCTTGGGCGGCACCTTCTTATCACACAACACCCCCGACGCGAGCTTTCACTTCATCCATCCCGCCCCAATACGGTGCGAGATATCCTCGTCAATCTCACCGTTACTCTGGATCACGGACCCGAGATACTTGAAACTATCCCTCTTACATACCTCCTGTGATTCCAGCTTCACTACTACCTCATTCTCCCGCCTCACGTCATTAAACTTGCATTCCACATACTCTGTCTTGCTTCTGCTCACCCTGAACCCTTTAGACTCAAGAGTTTGCCTCCACACCTCTAATTTGTCATTCACACCCCCTCGAGTCTCATCTATCAGAACTACATCGTCTGCAAAAAGCATACACCAAGGCACCTTCCCTTGAATACACCGCGTCAACACATCCATCACCAACGCAAACAAAAAGGGACTAAGAGTAGATCCCTGATGCAATCCTGTCAAGACAGTGAAATGCTCTGAGTATCCTCCCGCTGTCCTCACCTGAGTTTTCGCTCCATCATACATATCCTTAATTGCTCTGATATATGCCAGCGGTACTCCACTCACCTCCAAGCATCTCCAAAGCACCTCCCTGGGGACTTTGTCGTAAGCCTTCTCCAGGTCGATAAATACCATGTGCATGTCCTTCTTTCTTTCCCTATACTGTTCCACCAACCTCCGCACCAGGTGAATTGCCTCCGTCGTCGAGCGGCCAGGCATGAATCCAAACTGGTTTTCCGAAATAGACACTATCCGTCTCAGCCTCACCTCGACCACTCTCTCCCAAATCTTCATAGAGTGACTCAATAACTTAATCCCCCTATAGTTATTGCAACTCTGGATGTCACCCTTATTCTCATAGAGAGGGATCATGGTACTCCACCTCCAAGCCTTGGGCATCTTTGCCGTCTTGAAGATTTCATTAAACAATCCAGTCAACCACCTTACACCAGCCTCTCCAACGAACATCCAAAACTCCACCGGTATCTCGTCCGGCCCCGTCGCCCTACCCCTTCGCATCCTGCGAACAACCTCTCTAACCTCTTCTACCTTAAAACGTCTACAGTAGCTAAAATCCCGACACTCCTCTGAGTGCTCCAGTTCCCCTAACACAATAGCTCTATCCCCTTCGTCATTCAAGAGCCTATGAAAGTACGACTGCCATCTATTCTTAATGTGGCCGTCCTCCACCAACACTCTACCGTCCTCCCCCTTAATGCACCTCACCTGATCGAGGTCACGACCCTTCTTCTCCCTAGCCTTAGCGAGTCTAAACAACTTTTTCTCCCCTCTTTTCCCCTGTAACCCTGCATACAAGCTCTCAAAAGCGGCCTTCTTAGCTGCCGTGACTGCTGACTTAGCCTCCTTTCTAGCTAGCTTGTACTCTTTCCTGTTTACCCGCTTCTCTTCTTCGTCCTTACTCTCAACCAATTTAGCATACGCCCCTTTCTTGGTCCCCACTTTCTTCTCCACCTCTTCATTCCACCACCAATCCCCCCGATGATGCCCGGCCCGGCCCCTAGAAACACCCAACACCTCACTTGCATTCTCCCTGATGCACCTAGCCGCCCTATCCCACATATTATCCACGTCCCCCCTACACTCCCACACCCCCATTCCCGCCAACTTCTCCCCTATCTCCCACGCATTCACTGGCGTCAAGCCGCCCCACTTAATTCTAGGTCTACGCTCCTTACTCCTCCTCTTTCTATTCTTCTTTATACCCAAATCCATAACCAAGAGCCTATGCTGGGTCGAAAGATTCTCACTCGGGATGACCTTACAGTCCTTACACAACGCCCTATCCCCTTTCCTAAGCAACAAAAAGTCAATCTGGGTCCTGGCTATCGCGCTTCGAAAGGTGATCAGGTGATCGTCCTTCTTCGGGAAGCCCGAGTTCACCACCACCAGCCCAAAGGACCTCGCAAACTCCAATAGAGTAGCCCCCTCTTCATTTCTCTCCCCAAAACCAAAACCACCATGCACATCACCAAAGCCTCCCGGTAACGCCCCGATGTGCCCGTTGAAATCTCCTGGTACAACAATCTTCTCCGAGCTAGGCACGCCTCTCACCACCTCCTCCAATGCCTCCCAAAACCGCATCTTCTCCTCCCCCTCCGATCCCACTTGCGGCCCATATGCACTACACACGTTCAGGGTAAACCCCCGAATGACCAACTTAATAGTCATCAACCTATCATTGATCCCCTTCACCTCTACTACCTGACCTCTAAGCTCTTCATCTACTAAGATGCCAACTCCATTCCTACGCCTCTCGCTCCCAGAGTACCACAGCTTGTAACCATCCACCTCCCTAGCCTTAGACCCTACCCACTTGGTCTCTTGAACACACGCAATATTGATCCTCCTCTTCCTAAGAATCTTCACAAGCTCTATGGACTTACCCTGAAGGGTTCCTATATTCTAAGACCCAACCCTCAGCCTACCATCACTATCCACACGCCCTCCACTACCCCCCGCGGCCAAACCTTGGCCTCCCTCCCACTCCCGCCCTTTCCTCATCCCCCGCCCTCACCACGCCCCAACCCCCTCGGACATGACCCTATCCAACCATTACCGCCCATAGCCACAACTACACGAAAGTATAAGAAAATATAAAGATATAAACGATGGTAGTAGCAAAGCAGCAGCAAGAAATACAAGGCTCACACAAATTCAAAGGAATAATCCAGGAACAAAAGTAAACTCAACTAGAGAGCAAACACCACTGGACTCAACACCCACAACCCCAAAAACAGATTCCCAAGCCGATAACCCAATCCAAAGCAGTGCAAGAAACGACCACAGCAACAACAACAACAAACAACAGACAACAGACAATATCAACAAATCCAACGCAAGTCAAGGTACAGGGGCTACTACTAGCATAATACGAAGAATGAAATAACAAAGGTTAGAAGTCACCGGGTTACGCTTGTAAACCAAGCCGGAAACCAAAGCCCAGCGTTGACCGGGTTCCGGGGGATTCCAGTGCTGAGATGGAGTTGCGGCTACTGGAGACCGAGGGAACTGGTCGTCGTTTGGGTGCTGCGGCTGCTGGCGACCGAGCGGCGGGTGCAGGCAGAGCTGCGGCTGGAGACCGAGCTTCGGCTGTTGGAGACCGAATCGGCGGCTGGCTGGAGACCGAGGTGGGGGGGGGGGGGGGGGTGGGTCCCGGGGGGGGGGGGGGGGGGGGGGTATGAACCTGAGGTCGGTGACGGAGGGCAGCGGCGACGGGGGTCGGCGCCGGGGACCGGAGGTCGGTGACGGAGGGCAGTGGCGACGGGGACCGGGACGAGAGAGAGAGGGTAGGGAGAGAGAGAGCCGTTAGTGGAGAGCCGTAGAATGGAGATAGGCAGTGGTTAGAAAATTCAAGTGTATAGCATGTAAAAATCCTACTTGATTTGAAGTAGAGCTTCCATTGAAAACATTTGTACACTGAGTACTCGTGCTATAATATTAATATTAGTTTCTCCGTTAGAAAAACAAAAATACTCGTGATCTCTCTGAAGATATATAAATACTAGTGAGGGTACTGGGTTAAACATGTCTTCACTGCCTTAGTGGCGTAGTGCAATTATTTGTATCCTCACAGAAACTTAAGAGCTGATGATTTTGCTTGCTTAATATACTGATATACACTCCGCCTCGTGCCATCACTCCGTCTCGTGCCATTCTCCTATATGATCGGGTCTTCGTGTTGGTGTTTTTGTCTTTAAGCTAAATGCTCATTGGATACTCTTGAAAATCTCATTTATACTGAATTATAACAGGAGAGTTACCAAAATTTTCTATATAGTGGTGAAAATGGTTTTCACTTGAGCTCATTATTACATTTTGTGATTGTCAACCCCTTGTAATTGTATATATTTTTGTAGGTTGAAATTGGAAAGCTGGTAATTGCAATGGGAGGAATCCTGCATACAAAAGCATCATTGGATGTGAGCTTTGTTATTGTGAAGAACGTTTTGGCTGCAAAGTACAAGGTCTTTTATTGTTTGATTCTCCTTTTCCTCTTCTAATCGGAACTCTGAAAACAAGTTAACTATGTTTTTCTCACGTGCAGTGGGCTGTAAACATTCTAAAGAAACCAGTTGTCACTATTAATTGGCTTCATCAATGCTGGAAAGAACACCGTCTTGTTCCTCAGGAGTCATTCAAAGTCCTTCCTTTTTCTGGGTTGACAATTTGTGTCTCCAGAATTCCTGCAGGTTGACAGCCTCAATCTCATAATAATTTAAAACCTTGTACTATGTGTCTTTCTCTAATGCACTTGTCTTTATATTTCAGATGAGCGAAAGGAGATGGAACGGATTATCTTGCAAAATGGCGGAAAATACTCCCCTGAGCTGACCAAAAAGTGCTCACATTTAATTTGTGATATATCCTTTTTGCAATCCTTCTGCAAAAGGATTTTTTTTTGTAGATATATCTACTTAGTATGTTTTACCAAACTGAGGATCTGATAAGAAAACAGCACAATGAGAACCTTGCAATCTGCAGAAAGAAAATGATAGGACATAGTTAAGACCGACACTACAAAATTGTGCTTGTTACCTGCATTTATTAGCTAAGCTCAGTAAGACAATATAGAACCTATAAATCAAGATTGAGAGAAGCTTTGGATCAAATAATGTTGTCAAGTAAAACATATATACGAGCTAGTACCAAATATGAGCACAACTTCTACGTAGGCCAGGTTTTAATACTAAGCTAATGGTGAAGTACAGACTCTCTCATGTTAAAGTGCTCATGGTGGTGTGATTGTGTGTCTAAGATGTCAGCCATAGGAAAAAGGCAGAGCAAATGTAGCGTCAATGTCACACTGCATCAGCTTTATCCCAGAGTTTGTGGCATTTAGGACGTTGTTCTAGCCTCTTGGCGAGATGTAGTCCTATGATTCAAATCCTCTCCGAAATGTGTTTCTTTTGTTTAAATCTGAATTGTTCAAGAATCCATGATCAAGTTTAATTTTCAGTTATTACACTATGTTGCTTCCTCTTGTCATGTCCACCTGTATGATTTTTAGCATTCAGAAGTGGCACATTCTTTGACCATTTGGTATTTCTCAAGCATTATCATAGTTTGTTTCCTTGATAGTTAACAAGCTCCAGAAGGTGACAAATACAAGGTTGCCACAAGATGGGGTCACATACATACAGTTACTAAGAGGTGGTTTGACCAATCTGTTGCAAGAAGAGGTAATTTTTCTGGGGCAAAGCTGCATTTTCCAGTTCAATCCGAAGTTTTCAACTGGCCAAGGAAATTTGTGCTGCAGCTTCTGACCTTTTCCCTCCTTTTTTGGGACAGCATGTCTTAATGAGGAGTCATATCTTGTTCAGGCTGCTTCAAATACTCCGAATACCGTAAGAATGACACATCAACGTAGCCTGGAAAAGGGCATGAAAAATCTACAAGGGTTGTGCTCCTCGGCCGTGACATCAAATGGGCAATCTGTTTTTTGCTGTCGAGCGGCCAATTCAGATCTGGAAGCTACCCCCTCGCAAAATATGTCTGCAACATCTCCATATGTTCCAGATACAAAAGAGGAGGAGAAATCACCTGCTGAGAACCCAAAGAGTGATTACAGTGCTCCTGTCTCTACAAAGGACGAGGACAGTGGAGCACTTACAGAGCTGGAAAAGAATGGTTGTGAAGGTGGTGTTGCTGACGACTCTCAAACAGATGACAATGATCTTTATTTGGCAGATTGCAGAATCCTAATTGTTGGTTTTAATGCATCTGAAATGCGAAAACTTGTCAACCTAGTCCGAAAAGGCGGTGGTTCTCGTTACATGTCTTTTGGTGAAAAGTTGACACACATAATAGCTGGAAATCCATCAGAGAAGTAAGTTTTAGTATATTCTTACAGTTGTTTCATGAATGCACTACTTAAATACTTTCTTAAATTGGTGAATAGATGGATGGTCAGTGGACAATGTAACACATGGAAATATTTTAGCAAATGACCTAAATATTTGGTTAGAGCCTCAGGCCTTAAAATAGGTAGATTTGAACATTATGCAGCTAGTGTTTCAATAGTTAGCTCTGAATTTGAGATAAGAGAAGAAAGAAGGTCTAATACTTTTTATTGACTCGGATGATGTGATGATCTGTATAGTGAATAACACACTATGTCAACAAATTAAAATGAACGGCCAGGAATAGTTTTAATTAAAAAGATCGCAAGGGCTTAGATTTTGCCAAGTCAGCTGCCAGCACAACACATGTTTGTTATAAGTTCTAACCAACTTGAGGAGAGAGACTATTTAGAAATTATCGGTACTTTTCTCACCTCTCTTCCTTCTTCCAGAATCTCCTTTTCTCTCTCCTTCTCACTCTAATTTCTATCTCTTCTCATTCTGCAGATCCAAGCTATCAATGGAGGCCCCTTATATTAGTTGCTTACGTCATTTTAGTGGTTCAGTTCGTTGTATTTTTGTTTTTGCAATTTAGTTATTAATCAGAAAATCCAGAAAATTGTCCCACTTTTTACTGCTTATTTCGGCTAAATTGTTTAGAACTTGACAATTGGTATCAGAGCGTAGGTTTCAATGGCTGAAGGAACCCGATTTAAACTCTTGGACGACAAGTTACTGCGACATGATGAACTTTTGGAGGAACTCAATACGACACAAGTTGGAATTAAGGGTACTTTAGAGCTTATTTTGGATCGGTTGACAGCTCTGGAGAGGGCACCTCAACGTGCTCCCGAGGTTATAAATCCTGGTAGGGATGGTTTACTCCCGAATCCTGTGCAGGAAGCTCAAGGTTGCCTGCCTATTCCCCTTCTTAAATGGGAATTGCCTAGCTTCGAGGGCTCTGAACCCAAGGTATGGCTGCGTAAGTGTGAGAGGTACTTTAATTTGTATAACTTGCTGATAACCAGAAGGTAGAAGAGGCTGCATTATACTTGAATGGGTTAGCTGAAACCTGGTATAACTCACTTGTTTTAAGTAGGGGAGTAGTCTCATGGGTTGAATTTAAGGAGGAATTGTGCATTCGATTTGGGGAAGTTCTGATTGGGGATGTTGTGGAGGAGTTCAACAAACTCTCTCAAACTGGAACTGTGGAGGAATTCCTAGGGAGGTTTGAAGAATTGAAGGCTCAGATGATCATGAGGAATCCTGAATGAGGCATACTTCCTCTCTAGTTTTATTGGAGCACTAGAAAAGGAAATTGAATTTGGGGTTAAGATGTTCAAACCCACTACATTGAAGTTAGCTATCGAGCAAGCTAGATTGCAGCAAAAAGCAATTGAAGCAGCTCAGAAGAAGGCTTCGGTAGTGGTCAAGCCTACTGCAGCACCAGTTGGATCCAGTTATTCGAGGCCCACTGCTGTGAACACTACTAAACCCAACACCTTCAGACCTAGCCCTGAGGTATATAAACATAGGAAGATCAACAAACTATGTTTCAGGTGTGGAGAGAAATACTTTTCGGGGCACAACTGTACAGCAAAGCAACTGAGCTGCATGGTAGGTGAAGAAGAAGCATTACCACCTGAAGAAATAGAAATTCCTGAACCACCTGATCTTATTATTGAAGGTGAGATACAACAAGAGGTGTTGGAGGCTATTTGTTTGAGTGCACTTTCCGGCAATAATCAAGGTGTGAACTCCATACTTGTTAGAGGTTCAGTGAAGAACAGGACCCTTGTTGTGTTGATCGATTCAAGTAGTACACATAGTTTTATAGATGAGCAAGCTGTGAGTGATACAGGATATGTAGCTAAATATGGTGCCCCTATGAAAGTCACGGTTGCTGATGGAAACTATGTGATGTGTCACACTACTTGCATAGGTTTTTGCTGGAAAATGGAGGGTAAACCTTTTAAGGAAGACCTAAGAATTATCAACCTAGGAGGTTGTGACTTGGTCATGAAAAGAGGTGCGTGACGATTGACAGAAAGAATAATAAAACAGTATTACATGCTATCCCAATGGAGGGAAGCCTAAGTATGATCAGTGGCAGTATAATGGGCAAGTTAATCAAGAAGGGACAAACTCTGATTGCTCATTTATTCATTTTAGGGTGTGAAACAACAAGAGAACAAGAGGTAATAGATGACACTATACAGGAAGTAATCAACAAGTATCGCGCAGTGTTTGTGGAGCCTAAGAATCTGCCTCCAGTTAGACACTTAGACCACTCAATTAACTTGAAACCTGGGGCTGAACCAGTAAGCTTAAAACCTTACAGATATAATTACTACTAGAAGGAGGAACTAGAGAAGCAAGTTGCTGAGATGCTAACCAATGGAATCATTAGTCACATCCAATCCCTATTCTCATCTCTAGCTTTATTGGTCAAAAAGAAAGATGGAACATGGAGGTTTTGTGTGGATTACAGAGGGTTGAGTGAAATTACAGTGAAGGATAAGTACCCTATTCCCATTGTGGATGATTTTCTTGATGAGTTACATGGAGCTATAATATTTTCGAAGATAGATTTACGAGCTGGCTACCATCAGATTAGAATGAAAGCTGAAGATGTGTACAAGACAACTTTTAGAACTCACATGGGTCATTATGAGTTCAAGGTGATGCCTTTTGGGCTAACTAATGCCCCAGCAACATTCCAAGCCCTCATGAATCAGGTATTCCAGCTTTACCTCAGGAAGTTTGTATTGTTATTTTTTGATGATATCCTTATATACAGCAAGTCGTTGCATGAGCATGTAGAGCACTTGGTCTTAGTGTTCAATACATTAGTATCCCATTCATTGTATGCAAAAAGGTCCAAATGCTCCTTTGGTCAATCCAAGGTGGAGTACTTAGGACATGTAATCTCTGCTGAGGGTGTATCTACTGACCCGGCTAAGGTGAGAGCAATGATAGAGTGTCCTACTCCTAGCACTGTTAAGGCTCTTAGGGGTTTCTTGGGACTGATAGGTTACTATAGGAAGTATGTAGCCAATTATGGGAGCATAAGCAGACCCTTGACAGATCTATTGAAGAAAAATGCTTTTATATGGACTAATGAAGCTGATCAAGCATTTTCAGCCTTAAAGTTAGCAATGTCTACTGCTCCAGTGTTAGCTTTACCGGACTATAATGAAGAATTTACAGTTGAAACTGATGCTTGTCATTCTGGGATTGGGGCTGTTCTATTACAAAAGGAAAACCTGTATCTTATTTCAGTAAGCTATTGGCTGCTAAACACAGAGATAAGTCTATTTATGAGAAAGAATATATGGCTTTACTGAATGTGGTGGACAAATGGAGACATTACTTGCAATATAAACACTTTGTAGTCAAGACTGACCATCATAGTCTCAAATATTTGTTGGAACAAAGAGTCACCACAGCAGTACAACAGAGGGGGTTGACTAAGCTTTTGGGACTTGATTATGAAGTACAATATAAAAAAGGGACAAAAAATAGAGTAGCCGAGGCTCTCTCAAGACAACAAGAAGGGGTAGTTCATACTAATGAGGCTCATCTTAATGCAATAAGTCTTGACAGTTCCATTATGGGTGCAAGAAATTGTGGAAAGCTATAAAGATGATCCCATAGCTATGGAGTTGATAACTCAACTCTCAATCGATAATTCTGGCCTTAGTCTATGGCATTTTGGTGCAGGAATACTAAAGAAGAAGGGAAAGATCTATGTGGGATCAACTGGAGGTTTGAGGCTACAATTGATTCACATCTTTCACTATTCTAATTTAGGTGGCCACTCAGGTCAGCTTGGTACTCTTAAAAGACTATCCCAACTCTTCTATTGGCCCTTAATGAAGCAGATGGTGCTACAAGTTGTGTCTGAATGTGATGTTTGTCAGAAAAGCAAGGATGAGAATGTGCCCTACCCAGGTTTACTACAACCCCTTCCCATCCTTGATCAGTCATGGAAACATATAAGTATGGACTTTCTTGAAGGGTTGCCTAAGTCTGAAGGTAAATATGTCATTTTTGTGATGGTTGACAGGTTTACAAAATCTGCTCTCTTTATAGCATTATCCCATCCTTTCACTGCCTTACAAGTTGCTGAAAAGTTTTGAAAAAGAGTTCATACTCTCCATGGTACCCCTGAATCCATCATTTCTGACAGAGATAGTCTTTATGAGTCACTTTTGGCAAGCTCTTTTCAAATTGAGTGGGACTTAGCTTCTGTATAGCTTAGCCTACCATCCTCAAATAGATGGACAGACCGAGAGAGTCAATAGGTGCATCGAGAACTACTTGAGATGTATGACAAGTCAAAGACCTCATCAATGGAAACTATGGCTTTATTTTGCTGAATGGTGGTACAATACTAACTACCACACTAGCTTTCAATGTACTCCCTTTGAGGCTTTGTATGGTTACTGCCCTCCTCAACTATCGATGGGTCCCTTACTAGATACCATTTTGCTTGCTGTTGATGATGTTATTATGAAAAGACAGCAAATGCAATAGTTACTCAAGGACAATCTCCTCAAAGCTCAGGAGAGGATGAAGCATTATGCTGATTTACATAGGAGTGAGAGAGAATTTCAGGTTGGTGATATAGTATATCTCAAGCTACAACCCTATCAACAATCCTCTATAGCTCTGAGGAAGAGTTTAAAGCTCAGCTCCAAGTAATATGGCCCGTATAAAATCATCAGTAAGATTGGACTGGTTGCTTATAAACTACAGTTGCCAGTTGAAGCTAAGGTTCACCCAGTTTTTCATGTCTCTTTGCTTAAGAAGAAGGTAGGGTCTAAAGTGGTGGTTCAATCTACTCTTCCAATGACTACAGATGATGGACAGTTTTTAGTGAAACCCGTGGCAGTTCTGCAACGACAAATGGTCAAGAAGGGCAACACTGCAGCTGTGAAGGTGCTCATACAGTGGTTTAACCTCCCTCCCGAAAAGGCTACCTGGGAGGATTTTGATTTCATACGAGCTAAATTTCCTGAATTTCATCCTTGAGGACAAGGATGTTTTGCAGAGGAAGGGTATCTGATGATCTGTATAGTGAATAACACACTATGTCAACAAATTAAAATGAACGGTCAAGAATAGTTTTAATTAAAATGGTCGCAAGGGCTTAGATTTTGCCAAGTCAGCTGCCAGCACAGCACATGTTTGTTATAAGTTCTAACCAACTTGAGGAGAGAGACTTTTCAGAAATTATCGGTACTTTTCTCACCTCTCTTCCTTCTTCCAGAATGTCCTTTTCTCTCTCCTTCTCACTCTAATTTCTATCTCTTCTCATTCTGCAGATCCAAGCTATCAATGGAGGCCTCTTAGATTAGTTGCTTACGTCATTTTAGTGGTTCAGTTCGTTGTATTTTTGTTTTTGCAATTTAGTTATTAATCAGAAAATCCAGAAAATTGTCCCACTTTTTACTGCTTATTTCGACTAAATTGTTTAGAACTTGACAGATGATTACAAGTTTATAACTATTTATGAGATTGGCTTCTATTTAGGAGCCTTAGGCTACGCGTGATACGGTAGGTAACCATTCTGCATGCCTAACAAAAAGTATTTTATAAATAAAATACAACATATTGTAAGCTAACCTATAAAATATTTTATAATATTTTCCTTACAAGTTCAATGTACCTAGACGTGTTTGAATCCAAATGCATATTGTCTAACATTCAAAATGCTCCCTCAAAACTTAAAGTGGGGAAATGAACTTGAGTTTGTTTATTTTGTGACCATCACAAGTTGTTGCTGGAATAAAAAGGCAGCCCGGTGTACTAAAACTACCGCTATGCGCGGTGTTCGGAGAAGGGCCCCACCACAAGGATGTATCGTACGCAACCTTACCTTGCATTTCTGCCAGAGGCTGTTTTCAAGGCTTGAACCCGTGACCTCCTGGTCACATGGCAGCAACTTTACCAGTTACTCCAAGGCTCCCCTTCAAGTTGCTGCTGGAATCTATGTGGAAAATCTGCTGCCACAACAATGGGAAGATGTATGTGTGTTGTCACTTGGATGGCAGCTCTGAAGAGAGGAGAAACTTTCGATGTAATCCCCAGTGTGGGGTTTGGAAAGGGTGATATCAGATATGTATGCAACCTTACCCCTACACTGTGAAGGCATAGAGGTTGTTTCAGATAGACCTTCAGCTCAAATAAAACATACAAAAACAAGTATGCAAAGCAAATGCAATAGGATAATAATAGAGTAATAATAATAATTCTAAAAATTGGAACTAGACAATGCTAAACTTACTAACCTTCTACTTTAATCCTCAACGTCCATATCTTCCTCTCTAGGGCTATGTCCTTGGTAAGCTGCAGGTGAGCCATGTTTTGTCTAATCACCTCTTCCCAAAGACTTCTTCGGTCTACCCCTCCTTACATCCATTATAGCCAACCTCTCACTCCTCACTGGGGCTTTTGTGCATCTTCTCTTCACATGTCCGAACCATCTCTCCTCGCCTCCTTCATCTTGTCCGCCACGGATCACTTCCACCTTGTACCAGATAGCTTTGCTGCTGATCCTATCACTCCTATGCCTATACATCCATCTCAACATCCTCATTTGAACTATTTTCATCTTATAGACATGCGAGTTCTTTGACTAGCCAACATCCCACCCTATACAACATAGCTGGTCTGATGACTTTGTTGGTTCTATCATTAAGATAAGTTCCAAATGTGTAATTTTGTTTTGCTCATGGTATAGATTGGAACATGTAAATTAGAAAGTACTGGTTCGATGTTACAGGACATCCTTTCTGTTTGTTTTTCTTTAAAATTACCTTACCTTTTAAAAAAGACAAATTCTAACATTTTCCATACAACTTCAATGAATCTAGACATGTTTGAATCCAAACACATATGCTCTACATTCAACAGAATCGTACTCTACATGGCCATCACTTATGGCTATAACTGTATCAAATTTCTACTTATTTGACTAAAATTAGGCAAGTTAATTTTTTTTGTAGGGGGGGTTTGGGGGGCGGGGGGGTCTATCGGAAACAACCTCTCTACTTCATCTGAGGTAGTGGTATGGACTGCGTACACTTTACCTTCCCCAGGCCCCACTTTGTGGGAATACACTGGGTATGTTGTTGTAATGTTTTTTTGACTTAAGAGATTATAGAAAAAAATTCTTGTTCCTTTTAGATCTACTTCTTACTTTTGACCTTCCTGATCATTGGCCTCGAGCCTTGCACAAGTAAATAGGTTTACCTGGCATTATACTTACAGAAAGTAGAGCAAAAACTTTAATGCGTTGACTGAGGAGAAAAAGAAAGTCTAGTGTGTATACTAATGTTGATCATCAAATGACTTGTTGTCAGTTGGTCTATACTTCTATTTGTCTTGATATAAGGTTCTTATCAGCTAAGGTAATCTGTATGTGCATCTTATGATAATCTACAGCATGTGTATTTATCTCTCCTTGTGCAACTCCTGCAAGTATATTCTGTTGACTGTTGCACGGTTTAACTCTTTACTCTCACTTATTGAGTAAAACCTATGATCTTGTAGTGAAATCAAAGAATTAAGAAACCTTGCGGCTTTGGGTGTCATTCATGTGGTAAAATCAGGATGGCTGGAGGATTGTGATCGTGAGAATAAAGAAGTTCCTGTTCTAAGGAAGCACATTGCTTATGATTTACTTCTTCCGAAAGGTCTGATAACCATTTTGACTTTTCAGTTACTCAGATACTTTACATTGTCCTAGTTGCAAGGAAGCTTTCCGCATTGCTCTAATGACCTACTTTCATCTAATACGATATTTAAAAGAAGAGATACGATCATCTAAATTTTACATGCTGTACCTTCTTCACAAGCTTATTTCCCATTTTCTGTATTTTGGATTCCAGATCCTATTCACTGTAGTAACAGAGCTACAATCAGCACGAGTATGAAAAGACAAGGAAAATCTCAGGTGCATACTATGTCTTCGGATGAACATGCATGGAGAAGCACGGATTCTGGATGTGCAATGCCATCAAACAAAAGCAGAGAACTAGAAAATATGAATGACATTAGAACTTCTTTGAGAGAGAGTAGGGTTCAACATCAGCCTTATACTTCTAATGGAAAAGATGAGTTAAAGATACTGAATGAATCCAGTTGTGCTGTTAATGGTAGAAAACCATCATCTACTGTGTTCAAGGGAAGGCGATTTTGCTTTTCAGCTTCATTTCCTGCTGATCGGGTGGGTTTTCTCAGATTTCGCATGATGCAGCTGAATTTTCTGTCCTCAATTATATATGTTTTCTCGTCCTGTTTCACATAAAATACATATCTGTTAATCCACCCAAGTTATCCTTGGTTTTTCTGAATTCTCAAAATTATTAGCTAGATTTACAGATATGACAATTCTGGAGCACAAACTGCAAGCCCATTTCATTCCCTGAAACAAGTGATTCACTTTATTTGGTATTTGTTAAGACCTTGAAGAAAATGAGAGCCAAAGAATTCTGTTCTTCATATAAATTATAAAAGATTAGCTGAAGGAAAGGCTAGTTAGTGGATAGGACTGGAAAATTGCAATTCCATATATTCTATTAAATTCTAGAGATCGTCTGGGAGCTTGAAAATGTTGGACCCTTATATTTTAGTGGTAAGGAACTAACCTTCTAGATTCTGATGTATTTGACTGTGAGTTTTAGCTTGTAACTTGCATAAAAGATGAAGAGAACTCATGGAATTTGGAACCTTTACTCTCTAGTCTAATGCTGTTAGTTTATTCTGGTTCTCATAAAAGGAGTAGAGTTACCTTGTATTCCTATTTTGTCCAGCTATGCTGCTTATTCTGTATTATAGTTGAATCCTTCATTATCTAGAAATGTATACGTTTATCATCATTTAACAAGTCTGACGTCTAGACTTCTTTGAGAGGGTTTAGTTATGTGTTCTGAGATTCACGGTCTTGGCCTTCTTATCGTCATTCATCTCTCCAGATCTATTTAATCTTTCAATGTTATAATTTATGTACTAGTTTGATATTAATGTTTTCATAATCTGTCCAGAGAGCTGAAATTATTGAATGGGTTAAGCAAGGGGGAGGAGTGGTGGTGGAAGATCAGGATAAAACAGTTGTGCATTTCACTGTTGAGTGTCATGGTATATTGCGCTCTGAGAAAGATGGTGCTGCGGCTACTTTTGTATCAAGTCACTGGATTAAGTCTTGTCTGGAGGTATTTGAATGTGTGCCCCTCAAGCTCTTTTCTTGTTGCTTTTATAAGTTCTGCAATTTTGTATTTTTTCAAGACTAGAAAAAGTATGACTTGTGGTCCGGCCCTTCCCCAGATCACACACACAGCAGGAGCTTTATTACACCAGACTGCCCTTTTTTAGGAAAGTATGACTTGACGACCAGCAAAACAAATTAATATCTAACTAAGAAAGCTTAAATGGGGCTGGAATTCAGATAGGTCTAAGATCAAGGGCTTAGGTTCTCCCGAGCATTCTATTCCATTTATTGAGCCTCCTATGCTCTACTTAAATGTACTAGCTATTAAACTTTGACACTAATTTTCTTGCATGTATGTTCTCAATGGCATGCAAACCTATTTTCTATATTCCTATGAGAATGGAGCTTGTTAGGATGCATCTGTATCAATCCCAAGTCATGGGTACGCAGGGTAAATTGGTATACTCCTATACTAATTAAAGAATTAATCCAACTAACGATCTGGTTATCTTGAATTCTTGATCCTATACCATTCAATCTGTGTCTAATCCTATACCCCTTTTTCCAAGTTCACTATTTTATTCCCAATCTATTGCAACAAGTGGCCACTCAATCACACAAATTAAGCACTAGACTGAAAAATAACACAAGACCCATTTAATGTAAAGCAAGGAGAACTCGGTTAAATCTTTAATCCATGCTCGCTTTCATTAAATTCTTATTATCACACAACTTAGCTCATGAAATAGCACAAGGACAACATGATACATATGCATTACAAATCTAAGAGAAATAGGAAGATACAAAGGATGATCTTAGGGTTGAATCCTTTGAATCATCAATCATCCTGCTTCTTGTGTTTTTCCTGGCTGAGGAAACTTCATTCCAAGATCTTCACTCGGCCTCCGTTCTTTCTTCCTTACACCCTTGTCAAATTTGAAGAAAAGGCAAAAAATCAGAAATCAAGCTCATTTTGAGTTATGTGATTGCAATAAGCTTTCTATCCTAAACTAAGATCCTGCACAATTACTGAAATCACTATAACTTTTTGATGCGATCACATCAATCCTTTGCACTGGGCGATTTCAGTTAATTTGGATATAACTTTGCCTTGGAGAGTCCAAACGATGAGCCCTTTGAAGCACTAGAGACTCAACATCTAGGCTTTATAATATTCCTTCTGGTTTCATGTCCAAATGCCTCATAAATTGAGTTGTGCGCCTTTGAGGTTGGTCATGATTCTCTTTGTAGGGTATGGTGCTTTTCACTCTAATTTCTAACTTTTCTTGACTTGCTCTGTGTTGCCGTTCACCATTTGACTTCAGAAGCTTCTTTGTTTCTAGAACACTCAATTAATGGCCATTCTTTCCCACTTTCATAACCTACACAAACATGATACTTGCATAAGGTACACACAAAATTCTCTATTTCTAGCCAAACTTAAGTTTGGACTTGAATAAACATGTATGAAGTCAACTCATTAAATTATGAATGACTTCCTCTAGAGAATTTATTGATATGCTTATCTATAATTTCAAGTCGCTAATAGAGAAAATGTTCTTGAATTGACACGAAATATGTGTTGTTTGCTTTCTAAATATTTTAATGCAGTGATGATGATTTTACTGATATATATTGTCGAATTGGTTTAACTTCATTTTCATTTATTTATGTCTTTTTTATGATCTTGTTTTTTTTCTTTTCAAAGTCTGCAAATCCTTTAGATACTCCCCAGAACCTTGAGGGTGGGGAATGGCAGAGGATAGTTGGTTCTTTTTTGTCGACTCACTTTCTGTTATCTTGAGATGCTAAGTTAAATCTGCTTGATTTATTGCAAAAGGTGCAGAGTAATTAAGATAAAGTCTGCAGTCTCTCTTGTTCTTTTCTACTCTCTGAATTCTTGCATTATACAATTAAGGCTAATGAAAAATGAATATTGTTTTTATGAAGGATGGATGCTTGCTGGATGTTGGTAGTCACATTCTCTATTCTCCACTTCCATGCCGAGTTCCTTTCCCTGCATTTCAGAGTTTCTGCGTATGTGTTTCGCAGTATGATGAGAAAGAAAGACAGTTGTTGAGAAATTTGTGTTTTACAATTGGAGCCAAATTTGTTGAGAAATTAACGAAAAAGGTCACACATTTGTTGTGTAAATTTACTAGTGGCCCAAAATATGAGGCTGCATGTAAGTGGGGAATACAACCAGCCACATGTGAGTGGATTTATGAGTGTATCAGGCAGGTTAGTGCAGTCCTTGCTTTCTAGACTTTGTACTCTTTGTTCTTTTCCATTCTTTATCTTCATGGCAGCTTCTTGTTATGGTTTTCTGGAGCAGAACAAAGTTGTTTCTGCAGATCCATTTTATCCTAAAGAAGTCACTTCTGAAGATCGAGAAGCTGGGGCATGCACAGTGAGCCAGTTCCCCACACAAGCTTTTAGGATGATATCTGGTGATACCGCTTCCCAGCCTCAAACCCTGGCCCAGGAGCTCATAAATGTGAGAACTGAAGCTTTTGCTGGTAGAAGTACAGCAAAGATAGAAATGAAGTATTCAAGTAAATTGAATAAGAAGGCTAGGCTCTTGGTGGTTGAAGAACCCAATTGTTCATTGTCCTGCTCACCAAAAGAAAATAATGCATTTTGCGGGGCAAATCCCCCAGAAAAGAACCTGACGGGAAGTACTAATGTAGATTCTTCCATAGTTCCTGATGTAGCTGCTGTTATAGAGGATTTATTGGAGCAAACAAGCAAGGTAATTTATTATGAGAAACAAAGTATTCTTAGATTTTTTTTTTTTGGATGTTGAGAGAAGTCTTGCTCTTGATTCGTGAATAATTTTTTCAATGGCTTCTGACATTAGATCCATGATCAAAAGTCTCCATCAAGAAGCGAGTGTGATGAAGAAGTATCCTTTTATCAAGTGCTTTCTTCTTTCTTCCTCTACTTTATTCTTGACATCTGCAAAGTTTGAGTCCTTTGACTCTCAGACAGCTCTTTACATCTGGTTGTAACAATCTTGCTCAAGGTCATGGAGATGGTCATGCTACTCTTGGATTGTCTAACCACTGGACGAACAGGTGACCGATTTTCCATGTTTTTGGTCAAGTTTGGTGCTGTCTCATATCTTTGCTCTTCAGTTTCTCATCTTACTGCTGCTGCGCTTGGCACCCATCACCTTTTGCTCTTCACCTTAGAATTTGACAAATTATGGCTAGAAATAAGTTTCAAACAGATAGTTGCATCGAAATGTCCACATTCTTAATGTAATGTATTGGTAAGGTGATAGCTAAACCTCCACTAACTAATGCATTTACATTCTCTTAATAGGGTTGACTGCTTAGAAATAATTACGCTACGAGACAGAAATACCTTGGTTAATAGAGCTAGTATCTGCTAGGATTCCAAATACATTTATGTTGAGCAACAGCGGTACCCAATCTACTGATTTCTAAGCCATGATTGCATACATTGCAAAACATTAGAAGTTCAATTTGAGAACCCTGTCCAGTATATGTTGGCCTACATTAAACAACGTTAAGTCCTATTTCAGGAACACTACACGAAGCCAGACCAAATAATCTGGTGTTGGGGCTTAAAATTATATTTTTTGCATCAAAAGAAAATGAAGTAAAAAGCCTGACCAGCAGGCAGCAACAATTAGGCACTGCGCAATAAGATGTAGAATCATCAGTGTAGGAAGTGACGTGTGTTGGTTCACAGATAGATTGTTTTTCGTACACATAATACATCGTATCCAACAATTCATGATTTCTAATGCTCTGCCTTTGGTTTTGAATGTGCTGGTCTGATGAAGATTTCTTGTATGTGTGTAGCTATGTATCCATTTTTTATCGAGGGCTCAGTGTTATTTACATTTTCCTTCAGGTTTGAGAAAGAGGATGAAACCCAGAGTCATTCAGGAGATGCAACTGCAAATGTGTACGATCACTTCAGTGAAACGCAGACGGACTCTCAGGTTTAAGATTTTTCTTTAATCATAGCAAACTCTTATATCTCTTCTCATCTGAACTCATCTCAACTGAAATTTTGTTCTGTTTTAGACATTGGCTGCTGTCGGTATGTGTTTGAGTTTCATATATTGTTCAGTCTCGTTTCTTATTACTATTGCTCTGATGTCTTCGTAATTACATCATTTCACAATTTAGCTATGTATTCTTCATTGCAGGTTGTTGGATATGCAGAAGATTTGTCTGGACGACAAATGATTATTGATAGAGTACGAACAAGGAGTTCTGGCATGTCTTGACGTGGGATTTTAGTGTCTTTTCTGGGTAGATCAATTCAAGTCTTGGTTACTAGTTGATGGGGTTTCTGAGCTCGTCTTGCTATAGAAGTACAATAGAATCCAAATCAGAAATGGGTGACTGGTGACTCAAAGCCAAATCAGTGGTAGGCAATCTTCTCCAAGCCATGATTCAACCACAAAAGCAAGAAAATAACGTCTCCTCTTAGCCCCACTCCGTGATGGCTCTTGACATCTTCAGCCTTAGAATGCTGCTTCACGAGAGCATTAAGTGAAGCATTCTTTAATAGACGTTGGGGTTTTCTTAACGTGTGTGTTGTTCGTGTACAAAATCTGCAATATGGGAATGTAGTTAGGCCAAGTAATGGTTTAAAACTTCTCCTTTTAAATAGTTGTGTTATATTTGTACTCACTGTAAACAACCAACAAGTGATTCGTATCTCAAAGTCATATATTGTTCACATGAAGAGCAAGTTATACCATGAAGCTTGTAATGACTCTTTCCTTCAATAGTTTCATTCTTGGCAATAATCCATGTGGAGTTCCATTCTTGGCTATTCCAAAGGGTCATTGGTTAGAGGTATTATCTGAATTATCCGGTAGTATATTCTGTTTCAAATTATATTTTACGAATCATACATTCGGTGACCGATTAATGATCTGATTATCACCATTCATTATGTTATTAACTTGTTAGCAAACCAAACGGCTCATATGAACTGTGTGTGTAAGCGTAGCCTCTCATCCGAAAGTTGGTGCTTTTGATTCTGGCTTGAGAGACAAATGTATAGTGTATTCTTGTCGATTGTTCCCACTTCCAAGAAATACTAGGTGCACCTTGCTTGAATAGTAGTGATAGAACAAGATAAATGGAGAGAAAAGAATTATCTCGAAAGAATGTGAATCAACCGGAGAAATCTTATTAGAGAATACTTCCCCAACTCCTCTAATAGGTCATATACAACATAAATTTGAATTGATGGAGTGCCTTTGACGTGTTAAGGGATCATATTAGAAAGAAAAAGGGGGTGGGAGTGGGGTACAGAAATTACACACTTTCCTTTGGTCGGTGGAGGCTCTTTCCATTTTTGTTTTCACTTATATTTTGCATACCAGACAAGTAGCGGATAAAGCTGTAAACTTCCCTCTTCTGATTACCTTTCATAGCTAGTCTAAGTTCACACACAAAGCATCATCAAGTTATGTGCAGGGGCGGATCTACCCTTTGCCGAGGGGTTCATCCGAACCCCCGGCAAAAAATTATGCTATATATACATTGTTAAAATTATTTTTATGTATATATATTAGATGTTGAACCCCCTTCGGTAGTTCGTACGTTCACTTATGAACCCTTCGTGAATATCCTGGCTCCGCCACTCGTTATGTGTTGCATGGATGAAATGAACAGTATGCTGAATCTTGACGAATCCTCTACCTGTAGACTAACTGCAATAGCCGACCACATCCAAAACAGAAATTAAAAAATAAAGTATGTAACACTTAGTTTTCATGAGTCATCTTCAAGTAAGGAGGTAATATTGGTAGTTCAAATCTACTTGTCTAAATTGTTTACAGTATTAAGCTAAGGCAGCTTTGGAGCGTCCCATGTAGTGGTCCTCAGTACCCAAATTAATGCCCTTCTATTTGCTTTATGGATGGAAAGTTACAAATTCCACCTACGTTTTAAGAAACCCTGCATAGTAGATACTTTTTCAGTAAATTGATAGCTTAAAAACTAAGTCGTTATGTGATCAAAGGGGTACCCCAACCTCACTCAAGAAAACACATAGAGTGAGATGAAGTTAGTGTGAATGGTTACTTTACCATACGTCGGAATATGCTTCTTTTAGATTGGGTAGAATAAAGACGCGAACGAACTCTAAAACCAGCACCGCCTAATCTTTGTAAAACTGATATTCCTAAGCGAGCTAGCCCTATGATCTTTTTCTTTGCAGGCATGCTTCCACTTAGCCCTATGATCCGCTAATTCATCTCTTTTTCTGGTATTCCGCAAAGGAGGTGGATAGGGCTAGTTTTTTATAGCCTTAATTACGAAATCAATTCATTCATCCCAAGCCTACTATTCTCGCTCCGTGCCCAACCACCGCAACAGGTAATAGATTCGAGCTTATAATAAATTCTTGTGGTTTGAACTGTGATTCTTTCTCGAATGTAGTGCATAGAGGAAACTTAAGTAATGGTACGATGTAATTTTTCCCACACTTAATGTACGAGGCTGTCCTAATAGTGCAAAATAATTCTTTATACTCACGGTATATATATATTTTAAAGTTTGAACTTGGAAACACATATTCACATTTGTTATTTATATCATTTCAATGTAATTATATAACTTGTCTTCGCCTATACCGTTATTGCAAAATTATAGTCAATTAATTTATATCTTCACATTCATTTATTATTCAATTAAACAGAAAGAATTAATGATTTGACGAAAATAATACATCGTATACGTTTATTAAAATCATTTTATATTTTATCTTATTGGCTGAAGTTTAGATAATAGTTCTTTAAATTTTCTTATCGTTTTAACCAATAACTCAATACAAACAACAATAACAAACTCAGTGTATTCCCACAAAGTGGAGGTCTAGGGAGGGCAAAAACAACAATAACAAACTCAGTGTATTCCCACAAAATGGGGTCTAGGAAGGGCAATAACTCAATACAGTTTATTAAAATTACCCTTTCTCCTTCATGATTTTGCTTTCGTCCCTCCTTCTTCTTCTTCTTTTATGTACAAGTGAATGAGTCTATACATATAGTATAGTACCTTGTGGATTTGCAATATTAATGTATGCTTTGTTCATTAGTTTGCTTTGCTTCTGTTTGACCTTGGATTTATCTTATCTTTGGTATTATGCACTTGGTTTGGGTGTAACATTTTATATTGTAGGCCTTTGTAAAGTATAAGCTTCCATTTCATATTGAAAAGTATATCTTATTAATTTGATTATTAATTAAGTATATTTATAAATTCATAATCGATATTATTTGAAATCGAAGGAATCAACCGATAAGCTGCACATATCTTCATCCCAATTGAAGCCGTTGGATTTTAAGACTTGCATTTCTTAGTCTCTGGGGCAAAAGAGTGGAATTCGACCAAACAATTGAGGTGGCTTGTAATCATTGGTCAACACATGACAGTACTATAAAACAAGGAAACCCAAAAATGTTTGGTCCAAAAAGTTGATAACAGCCTGTTTGTTTATGTTTATTAAAAGTGGGGGGGGGGGGGGGGGGGGGGGGGGCCTACAATTGGGTCCACCCTTTTTAGAAACTTGTTTTCATCGACTCTGTTTTGTTTTAGTCCAAGTAACCGTTGCACCACCCAAACCCCACCCCCGCACTCTATCTCTCTTTTTTTTTTCTTGTTGGGTGGAAATGGGGGTGGAGGGTGCGAGATGGTATGTGTAGCGTCGAATTATTAAAAATATTTATTTATATTATTCGTTAAAAATTTAGATTATTTATGTTATTATTATTACAAAATATGTTCATTTGTGACATTATCTTTTAATGATAATTTTGTGTTTGTAGAGGATTACAAAAATGGAGAAGACGATTACAAGGTGAAAAATTGAACATTCATCGATAAAAGTGAAAACTTAGGTAATCAACCAAGTGAACCAATAAAATTACTATCCCTTTTGTCTTTACCTGATATGTATTTCTTATTCAATCCAAAAAACAATGTCACTTTCTTATAATTAAAAATAACTTAACTATAAATCTTTTTTATCCTTAACGAAATAATTTATAATCACACAAGTAATAATAAGTTTTTTAAATCACAGATTTCAAAGCCTTCAGGTTCGAATTAGAATAGATAGCATCCACAAGGGGCCATCCCCAAACGCATAAGATAGAAAAAGGACCCCGTAGCTCAGACCCTGCTGAAAAACGTGAGCAACTTCAGTTAGAAGTTCCACTCGAGTGGAATGATTGTTGGTACTCTCTTTCATATCTTCCTCCTGTTGGTGACTGACCTCTTCCTTTCTATTTAGAAAATGGAACAGAACTAGTAGCAGATAGGCATTCAGTTAGCTTGAAAACGGGCTCGTAGTTAGAAATTACTTCCTCAACAACTATTTTTAGAATGTCCTATCTCTCTTTTCAACGTTTTCTCTTTATTTTTTTTCTTAAATTTTATATCAAGTCAAAGTCATACAAGTTGAAACTAAGGATTATAGGGACGACTCAATCCTGTTAGTAGCCTAAAGCCAAAAATAAATCAGAGGCCTTAAGGTTTTGAAAAAACCTAATATTTTTTTTTAATTTAAAGTTTATTCCTTAGGATGCAAAGTTGTTAATGTATTTCTTACCAAAGTATTTTGAGAACTCCTTTCGTTTCAATATGTATGTCTATTTTTATTTGACGCAATATTTGGAGTTTAACAAAGAAAAAAAATCTTCAAATCTTGGCATAGAGCTGCCGTAAGGAAGATACTATAACACATATGCTGTAATATTGCATACCGTACATTTATTTGTTCATATTAGTAGTATAGTCTTTGTTGCAAGAAATCCATGCTCCTTTTCCCCTCAACGCTCCTCCCTCTACACCCTCATAATTGCAATGCATTCAATTTCAATACATATACATGGCATATCTACGTGAGCCAATTTTTTTTTTTTTTTTTCATATCAAACTTTTTTTTTAAAAATCATGTCTAATATACATTCTTCCCTGCTTAATCAGTTCTTGAAAATTGCGTAAAGCGGGACATATGTTATAACTCAATATTAAAAAATATATATACTTAATGTAAACTCCAATTTACAACACCCATGGCTTTCACCAACAGGTGGGGTTTGAAAAGCAGAGGAAACATCAAATATACGTACATTTCTTACTCTTCTCACGCCTTATTTTATTTTTTGATTTCCCATCCGGTGTCTGGTACTCGCATTGGAGCCCAACTAATTCAGATTTGCGTCGGGTAGGGCTCCATTCCCTACCAAGTATTTTTCCATATCCAGAGCTCGAACTCGAGATCTCGAGATCTCTAGTTAAGGGAGAAACAACCCCATCCACTGCACCACATCCTTTGGTGGACCCACGCCTTATTTTAAGTGAACTCTATTTTAAGCTTAATATTATACAAGGATGTTTTACTAGCAAGGAGTTTAATAGGGATTGAAAAGAAATTTTAGCACCTACTAAAAGTACTCTTAAAAATATGTCTTAAAAATATTTTGATATTTTTATGATTAGGAAAGCATGTTGTATAAGGTAAACTAAGAATTTTAATAAAGTATTATCAATTACCAAATCTAAATATATGAGTTACTCCTCGTTTAAGAATTGCAAGCGTGCTAGATTGTCATTATAAAAGCACGAACGGAAATTAATCTCTTCTAACTATTTACAAATTGAATAAAGAGAAAAAATAAAAAAGCAGACATATCGAATTTGTCTTTTCTTCTCTACCTACTTCTCAATACCTTCTTTCCCTTGACAAAAAATCAAAGTTAATTTAGTAATTTAGAAAAAATATATTCCTCGTTAAAACAAATTATGTATATATTATACCCTTATTATTTACCAAATAACGCATATAAAGTCTCATCACCTATACGCATTTACTGAAAATGATCGTTTCAGAGTTTTTAAGTATTGAAATTAAAATTTTCTAAAAAGAATTGAAAAGTAAAATAAATCTATAAATTAAGAATTACAAAATAAAATCTCCCGGTATATGAGTTGTCCTGTTTTAACAATTTCAATACTCCTTTTTTTCCTTCCCACAAAATCCATAACGTCTTTCTGATAGCAACTATTTCCTTTCTATATACACAAAACCTCCAATATTTCCATATTATTTTATTGCTATAACGTCTCTCTTTATAATATAAAATCTCCATTTCTCCATTTTACTAAGCTCCATCTTTTACTATTCCTCTCACACCATCTTCTTCTTCTTCTCTCAAAAAATCAAGAAAAGGCTTGTATGCTTCAATGGCAGCAACATACAGAACACCATTGTTATCTGAATCAAGCAGCATAACAAGCACCAGTGAATCAGAGGAAAGTCCTGTAACTTCGCGAAGATTTCAAGATTTCCAGTTACTAGATCTTCATGAATTCAAGATTTCAAGAACAGCAATACAAAGTTCTTGTTTCCATTCCTACAAATCTTTAGCTGTTCTTTCAGGCCATGTAGGAACAGTTTCTTGTTTAGCTGTTTGTGGTGAATTCATCCTCAGTGCTTCACAAGGTAAGGATATTATTGTTTGGCAACAGCCTGATTTAAGACAATTTACAAAATTTGGAACAGGTGATGGTTCTGTTAAAGCACTTGTTACTGTTGGCAATAGAGTATTCACAGCACATCAAGATTCAAGAATTCGTGTTTGGAAGGTATCAAGAAGATCAGAAAATGTATTCAGGCTTGTTGATACATTGCCTACTACAAAGGATTATCTTGGGAAGTTCATGAAACAAAGTAATTATGTGCAAACTAGGAGGCATCATAAGAAGTTGTGGATTGAACATGCTGACAGTATTTCTTGTTTAGCTGTTTGTAGTGGTTACATTTATTCTGGTTCTTGGGATAAGAGTTTGAAAGTGTGGAGGATTGCTGATTTGAAGTGTATAGAGTCAATTAAGGCTCATGATGATGCTATAAATGGATTAGTTGCTAGTAAAAATGGGGTGGTTTATTCAGCTTCTGCTGATGGAAAGATCAAGGCTTGGAAAAGTAGTGGTACTACACATTCACTTAAGGGGATTTTAGAGGGTCATAAAGATGTTTCTATAAACTCAGTGGTGGTTTCTGAAGATGGGAATTTTGTATATGGTGGGGGTTCAGATGGGTATTTGATGGGGTGGATGGGTAACAAGAATCTTGATAGTTGGAAACTTGTTTGTGAAGTGAAAGCACATGGAATGGCTGTTTTGTGTATGTGTTTGATGATGGGAGAATTCTTGTGTAGTGGATCAGCTGATAAGAGTATTTGTATATGGAAAAGGGAAATCAATGGAGGGCTGTTTAAATTTGGTGTTATTAAAGGACATGAAGGACCTGTTAAGTGTTTACAAGGTGCACCAGGTAGTGTAGGGAGTGGGTTCATCTTGTATAGTGGAAGTCTTGATAAAAGTCTTAGAGTTTGGTGGATTCCAAAGTACTCTCACGATGAGAAAAAGGACTCATCTTTGATTCATGGTACACACAAATAAGCTAAGTCGCAGACTCTTTACTTTTCATGTCGGTTTTGGAGCATCCAACAAACATCTCTCCACGTTTTTGAAAAGTTCCAGCAACATAAAACAAGTGAAAATTTTCTCAAGTTTGTTTGTCAGTGAAGAAGTACTGTTGCCCCATTTGTTTTTTTTTAAGTGTGGACAGTGCTTGTAGTTGTTTTTATGAGCTTATACTGTGGATTATAATATGTTCATTTTTCTTGTTGTTTTGAGTTAAGTAAAGATAAATTTGGAGTTTTAGTGAAGATTAGATTGGAGTTTTTTTTTTTGGTTTGTTTGTTTTACAGTTTTGTGTTTCTGTGTGACCTGTGAAGTCGTAGGAATATTGTAGCAAAGAGTTGACAGAAATTGTGTTGTTTTTATATCTTTTGATTCTTTTATCATATCATATTTTTTGTGAGAATTGTAATTAGGTCAACAGAGTGTAATAGACATCAATAGAAGATGAGAATATTTATTTTGTCCATTTGAACTCTTCAGCTGTGCATATTGGAATCTACTTGTTCAACAACCACCCCACTCTGTTCTTTAAAAAATAAAGAGATAAGCATCCGGTACTCTTAAACTATGGTTAAAATTGCTACAATATACTTTAATTTCACAAGTCGTATTTACCCCTGAACTCAATTTTACGTATTTTTGTCACCCTTTTATGCTAACGTGACACCTTTATTTCATAAAATGGGTCCACATCAAAGGCGTCACATCAACTAAAAAGATTGACAAAAATACGCTAAAATTTAGAACAGGGGTAATAGAACTTCCATGAAGTTGGAGTGTATCGTAGCAAAATTCGATCATAATTAAGGAGTACTAGATGCTTTACTCAAAAATAAATAAAGGATTTAAGTTATGTATATTATATATAAATCACATTGTCATAAACAAGAATGTATATTATAAGTATATTTTTTATTTTTTTTTAATCTCAGACATTTATAAGTATAATTCATATTGTCATAAACAAGAATCTTTAACATCTCTCATTTATTCTTGTAAGAAAAAATTCATAAGCATAATTGCAATTTGTAGTAAGTTTGTCTGCCTAATTGTCAAACTTAGGCTACATTTGTTTTTTTTTTTTTTTTAAGATTCAGACGTCTGAATCTGAATGCACATCTGAATGATTAAGATGTTGTTTCTAGATCTGAAAACTGAATGATTAAGATCGTTTGTTTTTCAATATCTGAATGTGTGAAAAAAATTTATTTGTATACATAATAGAATAAAAAAAATAATTTAAATAAAAATTAATTATATATTAAAAAGTATGTAATTTAATACAACAAAATTATTAGTATTTGATTGAGAAAAAATATTTGTGTTTGTTAGCGATAGTGGAGATGACTTATAATGGTGGTTGCAGGGATAATAATTGATGTTAGTGATTAATAATGTTGATGGTGATAATTGTGATGGTTGATATTGTAGTGACTGTTATGATGATGACGATTGATGGTGGTGGTTGTTGTTGTGATGTAACGTTGCTTGATGTTAGTAGTTTAAGGTGTTGATTGTGTTGGCTGAAACATGGATGCATGATGATTGACGATGTGTTAATACTAGTTAGAGATGTTATTTGTTGTGATGGTTGTTAGTAGAGATAAATTATAGCGATGGTACTGGTTGAAGTGGTGGTAGAAGTGGCGTTACTAGTGACAATGGTGGTAGCGGCCAAAAAATGTGTAGAGTTTGTGATGTATTAGTGGTAGTTAATGGTGGTGCTAGTTGCGATAGATGAGTTGGTTGGTAGTAGGGATTGACCGATAGTGATTGCTGATTGTGGTGTTGTTGACGACAGTGGTGGCGGTGAATATAATTAGAATAAAAGAGGTAGTAGGTGTAGTAGCGGTATTTTTTATTGATGGTGGTTGTGATGGTGGAGGTGGTTGGTGGTGGTGGGTGGTGGTTGACAATGGTGACGGTGGCAGAGGTGGTTAGTGGTGGTGACTGCTGATTATGAATAGAGTGGTGAGTATTATCCAACAACAAAATATCCCTTTAGACCTATTAAGACTTAGTTCTAGATCTGAATGATTAAGAACTATTCAGACCTATTAAGAGTTAAAACCTTAATAAAAAACAAATGCATTTAATGGTTTGAAGTCTAAACCATTCAGATTCAGACCTCATTAAGTGCAAACAAATGAGGCCTTAGTAACACATTGTATCACTAATATAACATTGTATTCATGTTGTATCACTGATACAATTTTCTGAAATTAGATCTGTATGAATGATTGAATTCTTTAATCAGCCCTCTCATTGAATTCACATGAAAATTGTGAATCCATTAATCATACTATTCAATGTTCTGCTGTAAAATACTCCAACAAGCAAAGACAATTGGAGCCTTTTGTGCATAAATTGTCAGTAATTTTAGAATTTACAAATACTGTATTTCAGAATTTAATATATTTGTCCTACTATGAGTATTTTGCAAATATTGGACTTTTAGTATTTGAGTTTCAAATGAAATAATTAGTAGTTTTAATGTGAAGTTCAAGTTAAATATCGATTCTCACTTACAAATTTTCAAACTTTCACAAATATTTTTAACTTAGCATTTAATACATTTTTTCTCAAATATTTACTACTTCCTCAATTTCACACTCTCCGTCCCAAATTATCCGTGTCAAATTGAGAAATCACATTGATTAAGAAAATAATTAATAACATGACTAGTTTACCATAGTACCCTTATTAAATGATATTTATATTTTAATTTGAAGAAAAATAATTAATGCAAAGGGTAAAACATAAATTATTTTTTTTCTTTTCTTGATTAATGAAAAAAAAAATCAAATTAGGAAATTTGAGACGGAGAGTATATGACACTTTTTTTTTATATGTTTAAAAAGGAAAGTTACTTTTAAAATTTGTGAACTCTTTTAACTTTTAATTTCTTATTTCTTATTTTGTCATTAGTGTGAAGTGCTTACACTTACGAAAAATATTATTATATATTTGAAATTATTAGATATAATAATTTTTAAAAAAACTTGTGATCAGATTAAATATCGATGTTAGCACACCGTTCCAAGTTGTTCCAAATCATGTTAGCTACGTTACATATTTACCCCACCATCATGAACTTTTAGGATACCTAGATTTTTGTTAATTAGCAATGAACTAAAAATGTTTCCCAATAATAGGGCTCTTTAATTCTTTCATTAACCTATTCTATTTTTAATTTGCTAAATGCTGTTCTTTTGTCCTTTCTCTTTTAAACCTATTAAGCTTATAGGATAACGATCATGTTGCTATTACCTCCTAAAAAATTGAGTGTTCATTGCTAAGGATTTCCAAATTATTGTTCAACTAACCCACCATATTCTGTTTATGGCAGCATTTGCATCATCCTTAATGACAATTTAAAATAACAAAAAAGTATCACCACGCCCTCAGGATTTAATAAAGTGACTCTAAGGTTCCTTCTGGAAAGCAACAATATAATCCCCATATTGGAACAAAATCTGTATTAATAATTATAAATTCATCAAAACAGTTTCATTAAGATTTAATTTTTTTTTTTATATCCAACATGAGGTTTCACGACTTAACTAATGATTTGGGGTTATATCAAGTCAATAAATGTATGACATGACATGACTTTTTACTTAAATTTTTAGTGCTTGATCATGTTAATCAACATGCATTCTCGCCTCATTAAATCAATATTAAATTTACATAATTTAGTGTGAATATCTGGTGTTGATAAGTATACTTACCCTTTAACTAATTATGTTCAAAACATTAACCGTCATAGTTTGTTCCCTCTGTCAGTTTCTTGTACAAGATGCAAAACCTTTTAGACTTTGAAATGTTTTCTTAACATTTGGTTAACAAGTGATCTGCACGTCTTAGCATTCTTGATAAATCATATAATAATAGTATTGAGATTTTCTTAATTTGGGTGGCGAGGGGAGCTTTGGAGTAATTGATAAAGTTGTTGTCACGTGATTTGAAGGTCATAGGTTCAAGTCTTGAAGATAGTCTCTTTGCAGAAATACAAGGTAAAACCACGTACTTTAATGCACATAACGAGAATTTTAATGCACCAAACTGTCTTTTTTTTGGAGTGTGGGGGGTGTGTGTGTTGTGTGTGGTGGTGGTTGGGGGGGGAGAGCGGGGTTGTGTTGCTGATTGAAGTGCATCATGACTTTTTTCAACTACTCTTGGTTGTATTTATGAACATGAATTCAATTACAAGCAGAGACCCGATAAATTCACTCTTGACTCAAAAAGTATGAACCACTCTTCATTAGTTTTATGTGTGTGACTTGCTATCAAATTATTACTCCTGGATTCACTCTCAAGTCCCTACCACTTTCTACATTAGAGTTCTCAAGAAATTAATAATAATATTAATAAAGGGAAAGAGTATTTTGAAGAAATTTGTGAGTTCCAACTTCTAAAGATTAATAATCATATCCAAGAGTTAATTAGAGAAAGTAAAATAAATCTCACCAATAGTGATGGAAGTCATTTTTCCCTATTTGATGCACAATGGTTTCCTCTACTAACCAAATTCTAAAAGTAAACACAAATTTCATTGTGGAGTCGATTACTAAACTGTAAAGCGGCATAAATAAAATTCTTTCAGTTCCGATCAAAGATTTTCATATGAAATCTGAAAAATGTAAAAACTCTTGATAAGACATCTCTCTTTATGGTCTACTCAAGTAAATCCCGAATACTAAATAATTATTCCAAAATGTCTATTTTTTTTTTTTTTTCAAAAAAAAGACACCACGAAGTTGTATAATACATTGGACCCTATACTACTAGATGATAGTAAAGACCCTACAAGCAAACCTAGCTAGTTCTACATCACCTTGCTAACTAAGGAGAGTTTAACAAAAGCATTGTGTGAGGATGAGTTCTTAACAAACTCAGCCAACAATCTTTCATAATCTCACTTTAATTACTCCTAAATTTACAACTCTACTTTTCATAATTTGTTTAAAAAGATTGAACTTTCGAATGATCATTTCAAGCTCTTGTACATGGCAGGATAATTCAGGATTTTAAAGTTATAGATTCAATCATTAATATTTTCAATACATAGCACATTATATTTTTAAAATTAGAAGTGCGTGATATTTATTTTTTAATTATTAAATTTCTTATCATCCGCATTACTCCAAATTGGAAATGATATTAGAAGTATCTAATTTTTTCTTCTCTCTTTTCCTAGGGGGACCTAAAAAGGGTGAGCTTCTTTTTATTTTTTTATTTTTGGCTTTTAGGTCTGTGAACTTGGACCACAAAAGCCTAAAAGAGTAAAGTAACAGTTCTTTAGTTGAACTCAAAGGAAAGTATCCAAGGATATTCCTAATTTTATATCCAAAATGGGGGACCAAACTATAAATTCCTAATTTTTCCTCTTTGGTCCCTATACTTAAATTAAAAGTTATCTTACGACCCTAATAAATTTAGATTTATTCAATTGTAACACTCATCTCCAAGAATTGTCAAACAATTCTTTTTCTGTCTGTTAGGCAGGGTTTGAAAATTGTTTTTTTTTTTTTTTTTTTTAGAGAGAAAGCAATAAATAAATAAATAACCCAAAGAGGACCAAGAAAGGTCATTTGTTCAGTTTTTTATTCCAAAAAGAAATAGGAACTAATTTCAAAAGGCAACAACTAAAACTTTAAAAAGAGATGTTTCAATACCATACTTATTTTAATTTTAATTTCCTAGTTCAACTAAAAGTATTTGAGGGACAATCAAAAAGTGCAATTTAGTAGAATTAATAACACAATGGAACAATATAGAAAGCATATAGTGGAAAGAAGAATCTGCGACTCTTCAACATTATTTATTAAGTAAAACAAAAATCTTTAAAGAAATAATAATTTGAAAATACTTTTCTGTGTTTGCTATTTTATAAAAAAAACTTTTTCTTAGTAGTGTTTAATTAATTAATACAAGCCACCCTCATATCCTTGGAAAGTCTAACCCAATAAAATATTACACTCTGAATTCATTCGTGCTTATTAAAGTAAATAGTCCAAAATAATTATCATTTTAAAAATTAATTAAGATATAATTATTTATTTATTTATAATTTTATCCTTACTTAATAAATATAGAGAGATCAATGTGTTGGAAACAAAAATAATATTAATTTAAGATTAAAAAGCAAATAAAGATAATCAATTAAATTATCTTTTTAATTAATATTTTCTTAAAAAATATGTGAACAAAAGTATGACAAATAAAATGAATTGAATGAAGTGGAAGAAAATAATTAATCTAAGAAAAGAGATTGTCAATACTTAGCTAGTTTTTTTAATCATAACTATAAGAATTATTTTAGACTAGTTGAGGAAATTGATTGTGTGTTTGTCAAAGATTCTTCTTGCTCTTTCTTCTTTCCCCTTTTCCTATCAGAACCACTTAACCCCAAAAAGAGTGAAACATTTCATTAGCAAGAGTTTCTTGAGAAAATTGAAGGAAAGATGTTTTTTAAGTCTTGAATGAAGGATTGGTGACATTGACCAACTTAAAGGGTCAAACATCATTAGGAAACTTGATTAAGTTAATTGTGGACTTATTTAATATTTTCAAAACTTTCAAATCTTTTCAAAATACAAATCAACCTAACCCACACCTCTCTTCAATCCAAATCAACCACTCTCTCTCTCCAGCTTCTCTCAACTCTCTTCTAACCAACAGTTCGGCAAAATTTCTCCCTTCAACCTCTGCCGACAAATAGTCGGGCGAGTTTCTTTTCGACTTTCAACCGTCAATCGAAGTGAAGGCTTCTCCGGTGACAACAACTTTGAGTTTTTCGTCGTCCCATTTCCTTTTTCACAGGTAAAAAATTATGAAGAAATAGAGGAACTTGAGCCAACTACTCTTTTAGTATTGAAATGTGGACTGAATAAAATCTTAATTTTTGGCATGTGTGTGTGAATAAAACCCTTTGTTGTACTGTTGATTCGAATTTATTGGTAATTTTTTGTCACAGTTGATGTTCTCTGTGTGTGTGTGCGTGATGTGTTGGTGTTGCTAGGTTGATTTGTTGTTTGTCTTGGTAAAAATGGTATTGCAACAGATAAAACATCTGATGTAACAGATGAAATATATGATACAACAGATGTAAATCTGATGCAACAGATAAAAATCTGATGCAACTATAAAAATATGATGCAACAGATGAACAATCTAACAGATCATTCATCTGTTGCGACAGATGACTCTTCTGTTTGGAAAAAATCTAAACAATATTGATCCAATAGATAACTGATTAGTGATCTGTTTTTATTCTTTCCAACGGTTTACTCTTTATTTTGCAACAAATTAGTGACTATTTTTATTCTTTCCAACGGTTTACTCATCCGTTACAACAGGTTGGATGTGTGTCGCAACAGATAACATACCTGGTGCAACAGATTAGTGATCCATTTTTATTCTTTCCAACGGTTTACTCATCAGTTGCAACAGGCCGATTATATGTTGCAACAGATAAAATACCTGGTGCAACAGATTAGTGATCTATTTTTATGGTTTCTGACGGATTACTCATCCGTTGCAACGGGTCAGTTATATGTTGCATCAGATAAAATACCAGGTGCAACATATTAGTGCTGTTTTTATGGTTCCCACGGATTACTCATCCGTTGCAACAAGTCGATTATATGTTGAAACAGATAACATACCTGGTACAATAGATTAGTTGTCTGTTGGAACTACTATATTACTATTATGCATTAATCAATTATAATCTATGTTATGTTCCTGTTAATTTAAGATAACATGAATCCCAAAAGAAAAGAAATCAAATCAAGTCCAATTAAAGAAACAAGTGCAGCAGCTCAGCTACATCCACCACTCTATGAGCTTGTTTTACATGCGTTATCTCAATCAGAAGCAGAAGATAATGAACACGGGGAGGAGGAACCTTTCAAAAGAGATGATCCAAATGCTAATAGCCCTTCCGCCAAAGAGTTGATCAAAACTTTCAGCATTGATCGTTATCCTGTGAGAATACAGTGCGATGGTGCCACAGATTTAACGGGTGATCTTGTGGTTAAGTCAGTCATGAAAAAATCTTTCGACGCCTTCAGAAAAATACTTCGAGAACAAAAATTGGATTCTTATTTTAGGAAAAGCTGCTTTGGACAATATCTTAATTTGGTGGAGGACAACAATGCTCGTTTTCAGATGAAAATGGTATATGATCTTCTCAAGCGTAGGCTTATGTATGAAAACAAAGATAAGATGGATGCGGTGTGGATAAATTACTGTGGCATGCCTGTTTATTTTGGTTGGAAGGAGTTTGCCATAGTTACCGGACTAAAATGTTATCCTCCTTCTCCTTCTCAAGTTATACCTACTCTGAACCTCAAAAAAAACACCTCGCACACCCAAAAAAAAAGGCAAGTAGAGTGATCGTGATGACCTGGTGTCCATTGTTGGTCCAAGCTTCAAAAACAAAAATATGGTAAAAGTGTTGAAAGATAAAGGACTTTCAAAGAAGCACAAGCAATCATTGTGCTTGGTTTTGTTTGTACATAATGTTCTTTGGGCGAGAGGCGTTAACAACAACATAAGCCTCGATTTAATAAATTTCTCCGAGGATCTTGAGGCATTTAACAACTATCCTTGGGGTTATGAAAGATTCAAAATGACTGTCGAATCTGTCAAATATTTATTGACTTCGTTAACGCCAAAAATAGTCAACTTATATGGCTTTTTCATGGGCCTTCATGATAAATATTTCTTTATCATGATATGATTCATCATTTTTTTATTCAATAATGCTTTTGATTTATTGATGTTATATTATAGGCTTGGGCATTTGAAGCTATTCCTTACTTGAGACAACAAGTGAACTAACAGAAAGAAGTTTTCTATCCAAGAATTCTGAGATGGTTGTCGGCCAAAACCGATAAAAATACAAAATTTCTTAATCTTTTCAATCCCCCCAAGGAAGCAGTAAGTCCAATTCTAATCAATTTTTTATTTTAATTAATGATTAAATGATTTCATCATCATTCTTAATATATGTACCGATTTATTTTAGATTGTCCATCTGTGGCTTGTTTCGACCAGCCAGGAGTTTAAGATGCCATTTTTTCTTACTTTACGGTCTGTGCAAACTTTATC
>NC_061111.1:152192831-152194998 GCF_002878395.1 Capsicum annuum | reverse complement strand
CCTATCCAAGAATTCTGAGATGGTTGTCGGCCAAAACCGATAAAAATACAAAATTTCTTAATCTTTTCAATCCCCCCAAGGAAGCAGTAAGTCCAATTCTAATCAATTTTTTATTTTAATTAATGATTAAATGATTTCATCATCATTCTTAATATATGTACCGATTTATTTTAGATTGTCCATCTGTGGCTTGTTTCGACCAGCCAGGAGTTTAAGATGCCATTTTTTCTTACTTTACGGTCTGTGCAAACTTTATCAGACCCTAAGGTCATTGATGGAATAAAAATGGAATTGTTTGGAGCAACAACCATCACAAAAAAAATAATTTTGGAGGGTGGGGCTAATGATGCTCCTCTTACAGTTTTTGAAACAACAAGCCATTATGATTATGGTCATAATGGTTGTACAGATTTTTCTCTAGATTTTGCCGCATCTAGCGAATGTTTTTCATGCAAATGTCAAGACTGCAAGGCAAAACACGATGGGGTGATTAATGCTATTAATGCACTAACTACTTCTGTAAAGAAAATAACATCTAAGAGAGGTGTCATTTCATCAAAGTGGATTTTATATCCAGACACTCCACTAGAGTCTAAGGCGGCTAAGAGGAAAAGGAAAAACACTTCCAAGACATCATCAATCATAAAAAAAGCAAGATTACAACGCCTCTGTCTTTGTCTTGCACCAATGTTCAGTGTGCAAGGGCCACAGAAGAGCAGCATGAGCTGAAGAAGGTGAATGTACATCATCTGTTCCAAAAAATAAACAGGCACATATCTGTTTCAACAGATGATACATCTGCTGAAAATTATCAAACATATATATACATCAATTGCAACTATTAACTAACCCATTGCATCAAATTCGTTATATGTTTCAACAGATGAGTCTTATATTGCAACAGATGGGTCATTTGTTCAAAATTATTGTACTGTTCTGATTTACCTGTTCAAATTTATCCCAACAGATAATCCATCTGATGCAACATAATACTTATCTGTTGCAACAGATGGAAAATCTATTGTATATCTCTACTTCGCATTGACAATTCTGGCTTTCCAGATGGATTTCACAGCTACTGCTGAAGAGCATAATATCATAGTTGATAATCCATCAACTGTTTCCAAAGATGAAGAAAAAGTGAAGCCTGTCAGTTTGAGAGAATGGAAGAATTACCCATTTGAAGGGTTCAGCATCTCGGACGAGGCTCTAAAAAAACTAACACAGTTGATCAACGGCTATTCAGAATGAATTGACGATGGGCTGTTAAAGCATCATGCTGGCAGGTACATAAATCAATTTTATAGATATTGGTTTATACAATTCTTGTTGTAAGAACCTGACATTAACACATATAAATCAACATGTAGAAAACAAAATGACAAGTGCTACAGAGTGAATGAATCAAGTCTTGGTTTTGATATGTTCAACTTTATTGTTGCACATTTCGAAATGAAAAATTGGTTCTATTTGATGTCACAGCCCCAAACTTGCTGGAATGATGAGTTTTAAATGCCATACATATTACTATTAATTAATACTTTATTTAATTATATCTGTGTATTAATTTTTTCATTACGTAATACAAAATATTTAATAATATGTGCAGCACATCGATGTCATTTTTTACTACCTCCGAAAGAAGGCCAAGTTTCAAATACAAGAACAATACAGATACACAACAGACAATTGTTTGTACAAAATTTACATCAATAATGCCTACGATAGGTATTGTCAACAGCAGCAAGGAATGCTTAATCAACATCATCAAAGGTTTTAGCATTCCGGCTGGCTTACTTTAGCATTTGATCGATGAAGTATACATTCCAATTAATTGTGGTTTAGCTGTCGTCATTCTAAAAGAGAGGCGCATCCAAGTTTATGACTTGATGTCGCGAAGGAGACATTTCGGACCGTCGTCTAAGATACAAAAGCTGGCCAAAATATTGCCTACTTACCTTGATATGAGTGGCTTTTTGGACCAAAAGGTTCGTACTGATTGGTCGACGATTGAAGCATACCAAAATAAAATGGCTAATCTATTTGATGTATAATATGTTGAAGGAATTGCTCAACAAACCATTGGTAGCCTGTAAGTTTAAGTGTCATGATTTAGTTTTATTTCACAAATTTCACAACGCTTGCAGTTCATGCAAGCGTTGTGAAA
>NC_061111.1:152101451-152192731 GCF_002878395.1 Capsicum annuum | reverse complement strand
GTCTAAGATACAAAAGCTGGCCAAAATATTGCCTACTTACCTTGATATGAGTGGCTTTTTGGACCAAAAGGTTCGTACTGATTGGTCGACGATTGAAGCATACCAAAATAAAATGGCTAATCTATTTGATGTATAATATGTTGAAGGAATTGCTCAACAAACCATTGGTAGCCTGTAAGTTTAAGTGTCATGATTTAGTTTTATTTCACAAATTTCACAACGCTTGCATGAACTGCAAGATATGGATTATTTATTTTTTTACAACGCAGGGATTGCGGTCCTTTTGTGGCCCAATATAAATTAATGAATGAGCAAAAATAGTGATTAATTTTACCATGAAAGCCCAAGGAAAGCCGTATAATATAGTCGTCTTTGGATTTAGCTTTTTCAGTAAATATTTGACAGTCAAGTAGTAGTTGTCGTATCCCCAGGGATAATCATTGAATTTCTCAAAATCATCAGCAAACACCAACAAATCATGTTCTATGACTTTCCTGACGTCTCTTGCCAATAAAATGGAATGGACAAACCAAACTAAGCACAATTTCTCCTTGTAGTGCTTTGGTATGTCTTTATTCTTGAGATCCGCCATTAAATCCTCCACTCTGTAGCTAGGTCCAACAATGCCCAACAACCCATCTTTTTTTACCTTGAGTTTGTTGGACCCTTTGTGGGGTGTTTTCTTGATGGGAGGTTCTTCTGGATGATTGCATCATAAGCCCTTCACTATGACAAACTCTTTCAATCCAAAATAAACCGGCATGCCACAGTAGTTGATCTAGACTTCATCCATCTTTTTTTTGCCCTCCTTTGGACCTCCATCATCCCCCGCATACTTGATCATGTGCTTGAGAAGGCCATATACCATGATCATTGGGAAATGGAGAGGGCGGGGCCCAGACAGTTCAAGAAAGTGTGTAAAGCAGCTCTTCTTAAAAAGTCCATCTATGTTTTTCTTCTTCATAATACTCCTAAGTTCGTCAAAAGGTTTCTCCAAATGACATTTAAGTACAAGATCACCAAATACTGCTTTAGGGCTATTCATCGGCATCGCAACTCGAAACTTGTCAATACTAATGGTTTTGACAGAATCATGCTGGAATTTTGATATTATTTTACGCCCTATTGGTGAGGAGGAGTTATCACTTTCCTCGGCTTCATTTTGCCCTGACTGAGATTGTTTTGAAAGTTTCTTCGAATTTATCTGTACTCTAGCCTTTTTTGTTTGGTGATCAGAAGTTGATCCGCTTTTTCCACTTTCAGTTTCTTTTCTTTTAGGAGATATCTTTTAACTACAAACAATAGAAAAAATAAAAAATACATTGCATTTGATGTCTGCATATTTTTTTTTAAAAAGGGTGAGACAAATTTCAATAAATTATTCTACGCCACATAACCAAAATAAAATACTCCAACGGACAACCCATCAGTTGGAACAGATGGAGAACCTGAATCTGTTTGTAGACCTATTTAATATTTTCCAACAGATATTTCACCTGTTGCAACAGATAGACAAATTTTAATAAATTTTTCTACGCCACATTACAAGAAAATACTCCAATGGATAACCCATCAGTTAGAACAGATGAGAAATCTGTTTGAAGACCTATTTAATATCTCTCAATAAATCTTCCACCCGTTGCAATAGATGGACCACAACCACCACAACCAATGTCTTCACCAGTGCCACCAAGACCACCACCAATGCCACCAATGCCACCAATACCAACACTAAGACCACCGACACCACCGCCAAAAATACAAATACCAACACCACCAACAACAGCCACCAACAACACCATAAACACCATCCAACAATACCATGACAGTCAACAAAATATTGAGAGAAAAACTAGGGTTTTCTCAGGTGCTTCCTACTTTTTTAGCATCACAACTCAAAATTGTCAACCCATTCTCGAAGATAATACAACTAAAAGTCTTTTTTTCATCATTAACTAAAAAGCCCTATTTTTTAGAATAAAGAACAAATGTGAAACTCTTCTCGAACGCTGTTACCTGCGAAGAAAAATAAAACGATGGATACAAGCGAGAATGAAGTCAAAAAATAACTATATGTAGTCGTAAATGGGAATAAAATCGACCTGATTTGAAGAGTTGAGCAATATGTTGAGTAGATGTTGTTTGTATTGTTGAGAGAAAGAGGAGACCCCGAGAGAGAGAGAAGAGCGAGAACTTAAGATTTGAAATGAAAAGTTTTTCGCGCAAATGGATGATTTATATGGGTTGATTAGTAATTTTGAAAAAGAATGACATGTTTTGAAATTGCCAATTTGGTCCGAATTGATCTTAATTAATTTTAAAATTTTTAAAAGATATAATTTTTAAAACATTGAGTTGATGAGAACTCATTTCAACTCAGAGTGATCGATCGATGGCTCGGGTCGGGATGAACATAACACCAAAGTCATGCAATTGGAAAGACTCGATTGGATTTATAGTTAGCCCTGCGAGCTTATTGATTCATCCCGAGTCCCACCTATATTATCACTATCCTAACATTGAGTTGATGAGAACTTATTTCAACTCAGAGTGATCGATCAACGACTTGAGTCGGGATGAACGCAATACCAACGCCATGCAATTGCAAAAACTTGATTGGATTTGTAGTTGACCCTGCGAGCTTATTCATTCATTCATCCCTAGTTCCACTTAAATCAACTTAGGTACTATCACTATCCTAACATTGAGTTGACGAGAACTTATTTCAACTCAGAGTGATTGATCGACGACTCGAGTCGGGATGAACACAATACCAATGTGATGCAATTGCAAAGAATCGATTGGATTTGTAGTTGACCCTGGGAGCTTTTTCATTCATCGTTAGTTTCACCTAAATCAATTGTAATAAAATTTGTTGCAATAAATGACTGAGCTGTTGAAAATTTTCAAATAGATATTCATATCTGTTGCAACAGATGACATATCTGATTTAATTATCAAATAGATATTTCCATCTGTTGTGACAGATGACTGAGCTGTTGAAAATTTTCAAATAGATATTTATATCTTTTGTAACAGATGACATATCTAATTTAATTAATTATCAAATGGACATTTTCATTTGTTGTCACAGATAACTTAGCTGTTGGAATTTTTAAATAGATATTAATATCTGTTGTAACAGATGACTGAGCTGTTCAGATTTCTAAGCAGATATTTATATATGTTGCAACAGATGACATATCTGTTTGAATTTTTTTTTTCTCTTTTAATTTTAAAGCAAGCTTCTGTTCCAAGTAGATAATATCAAGTAGTAGTACTTACTACTAAAGGCGATAAAAAATGGTTCTTGGATATCTCAAAAGTGAGTTCATTGAGCAGTCTTGTCTTGTCTTTTCAATGTCACTAGTCTTAGTCTTCCTCGTGCCCCTCAAATAATTAATGAAATTAATAAATATTAATTAATGAATATTGAAAACCCCCACGTCTACGTACACAATACATCTATAAAAATTATCTCATCTCTTCCTTTAGCTGCAGTTTATTTTATTCAACTCTCATCATCTTTTTCTTTCTCTCCTCTTTAGGTTCACAATATTTTTTCTCTCTTTTCTCTTCTCTTCTCATAAAGATCCTTTTGGATCTAAACCGATTCATATCTTTCCTCGACTAAAATTATTGTTTTGATCCCTTTTTTGATATTAAGGTATGATTAATTATGCTCTTTCATTCTCGTCTTCTTCTTTGCAAGTTATTTACATCTATTTTTTTTATTTAATTACTATTTACCCATATCATATTTATTAAAAAAATTTGAAGGAGCTTTTAAGTATTGAATAAACAAACCGAGAATTTTTATTACAATATGTGAAAAAAGTCATCTGTTGGGAGAAGTTTAAAAGACTTGTTGGCAGTATTATTTTTTCTTGTATGTATTTTGTTTGTTTCTTTATTGTTGATGCAGTTATTGATGTTGTTGGTGGGGTTGGCGTTGTTGGAACTTGTGGTGTGTTGTTGTTGATGGTTTTGGAACAAAGAATGTTGCTTCTTTGTTGTTGATGATGTTGTTGGAACAAATATTGTTATTTCTTTGTTGTTGATGTTTATGCTGTTGTTGATGTTGCAACAGATGGAGAAACTGTTGGAACAAATCAAACCACCAGAAAGGCTAGTTTGATGTATTCCATCAAACTCTACATCTGTTGCAACAGATGGATAGTGTTTTTTTATAATATCAATTTTTTTTTCTTCTTTGTAGATATAAGGAACAGACAGTTGATCAACGTTTGCTGGACCATCACAAGAGGCTGCGATAAAGATGGGTTCGAAGAAATAAGCTGCTTGTAGATGAAACCACTTCATATGTGGAAGGTATGTATTACTGATAATGTTATCGTGAAAACACACATAGAGTGCACTGATTTTGTGAATGTTGTTTTTACTGTAAGTTATAGATCGTTCAAACAAGATGTTTGTTATTTTACAGTTAAGTTTGGTAGGTCCGAACTGATAAGGTTGAGGGACCATAAATATGGTTTTGATACCCTATTAATATTTAATGTCGGTTGTTGCTCATGTTTATTTGTCAAGCATTATGAATGAATCTAGTTTTGGTGTCATTGTAAAGAGATTCAATAGCAATTGGACTAACTTTTAGGGTGCATTGGACCCTTAGAGGGCCTTTGAAGCTTAGCACTGCATCTAACAAAAACGAAAAACCAATATAGTTATTTCCCTAGCCCAAATTTATATGGTTGGGTTGCTCGCTCGGGGTGATGATTATACGCCAGAAGGTGCGGTAGGGGAATGCCTTCGAGGGAAAATGGGTGGTTGATGGAAGACTATATCATCTGCGAGCTAATTGAAGAAGAGACATAGGGTAGAAAGTAACTTCTAGTGAATCTGACCAATGGAATTATCTTAACAGATGCGAAATCTGAATCAAGTGCAAATCTAAAAGTGTATTCGTTAATGTAATTTCGTCTGTTGTCTCTCTGAAAGAAAAATAATGCAGATGGACACTTTTCTAAGGAGCTGTGTGGTCGAGATTATCACCTAGATAGAAAATAGAAGAAGAATAACAATACAGCCTCACGGGCATCGAGGGTTGAAATGATTTACAACAAGTCTAGAAAACTTACGCCAACAGCAACTGCAGTTAAAATAAGGAATCTAAGCGAAGGCGGTAATTTCTAAATTTTAAATTTCATCCTATGCCTTCTTGTTTGTGTTTTCGATCAGGTCCACTGCCATTGAACTGATCAAAATCACAAATGATATTGAAAGACAAATTGAGTATCATTGCTTCCTTAGCAATATGGTTATAATTGATTGTGTTTTCTTACCTCAATATGCTTTCAACATTCCTTGGAGAAGATCATATGCTTGCTGTAGTATGTGAATCCCGATAATTTTCAAGCTTGCCTCCAGCTTGCTAATTCTATATTCAAGCTGGTTATTGCCGTCTTCGAAGTTGGTAAGGAGTTCCTCATCTCTTGTGAGCTCGATTAGGAACACTACCTTCAAAGTTGTGGCATTCTAGAAGCCCTTCAGAACACTTTTTTCAGAAGCCTTAAATGATACATGGAAGGTCATTGTGTTTGTGTTAGGTCAAAATGTGTTGATGCACGTTGAGGATATGGTCCTAACAGTTGAACAACACACTTTTATCAAGCGTTGCTCAATGTATCTTGCTCAACCAATTTGATAGATTAGTAAGCATGGAGTTACGTAGTGTGTGATCTAAACCGACTCTACCAAGACTATCAAACGTTCAGTAACTCCAAGCTCATTACCCTATCAAAAAAATATGACCGAGTTAATGCACAAATTGAACGAGCTCAATCTCTCAGCCTTTCTGCTGATCACTCTTCTCCAATATAGATGACAAGATATCTGCTATGCAAAAGTCTACACCATCGCCAGACATGCTTGCTTGGGAGCAATTAATTTGAATATATTTGTTGATTGCTTTCAGGCAAGCATGTCTGGCGACGGTGTAGACTTTTACATAGCAGATATCTTGTCATCTATTTTGGAGAAGAGTGATCAGTAGAAAGGCTGACAGATTGAGCTTATTTGATTAGTGCACTAACTCGGGCATATTTTTTTATAAGGTAATGAGCTCGGAGTTACATAATGTTTGATAGGCTTGGTAGAGTCGATTTAGATCACACGCTACATAACTCCATGCTTACTAATTTATCAAATTAGCTGAGCAAGATGCATGGAGCAACGCTTGATAAAAGTATGTCGTTTAACTGTTGGGACCACATCTCCAACGTGCATCAACATATTTTGACCTAAAATAAACACAGCGACCCTCCATGTATCCTTTAAGGCTTCTGAAGAAAGTGTTCTGGAGGTCTTCTAGAATGCCACAACTTTGAAGGTAGTGTTCTTGATCGAGCTCAAAAGAGATGAGAAACTCCTTACCAACTTCGAAGACGGCAACGACCAGCTTGAATACAGAACAGCAAGCTGGAGGCAAACTTGAAAATTATCGGGATTCACATACTACAGCAAGCATCTGATCTTCTCTAAGGAATGTTGAAAGCATGTTAAGGTAAGAAAACACAATCAATTATAACCATATTGCTAAGGAAGCAATGATACTCAATTTGCCTTTCACTATCGTTTGTGGTTTTGATCAGTTCAATGGCAGTGGACCTGATCGAAAACACAAACAAGAAGGCATAGGATGAAATTTAAAATTCAAAAATTGCCGCCTTCGCTTAGATTCCTTAGTTTAACTGCAGTTGTTGTTGGCGTAAGTTTTCTAGACTTGTTGTACATCATTTCAACCCTCGATGCCCGTGAGGCTGTATTGTTATTCTTCTTCTATTTTCTATCTAGGTGATAATCTCGACCATGCGGCTCCCTAGAAAAGTGTCCATCTGCATTATTTTTCTTTCAGAGAGACAACAAACGAAATTACATTACCGAATTCACTTTCATATTTGCACTTGATTCAGATTTCACATCTGTTAAGATAATTTCATCGGCCAGATTCGTTAGAAGTTACTTTCTACCCTATGTCTCTTCTTCAATTAGCTCTCAGATGATATAGTCTTCCATCAACCACCCATTTTTCCTCGAAGGCATTCTCCTACCGCACCTTCTGGCATATAATCATTACCCCGAGCGAGTAACCCAACCATATAAATTTTGGCCAGGGAAATTTCTATTGGTTTTTCATTCTTGTTTGATGCAGTGCAAGGCTTCGAGGGCTCTCTAAGGGTCCAATGCACACTTAAAGTTAAGTTCAATCGCTATTGGTTCTCTGCAGTGACGACAAATATTGATCCCTTCTCAAAACTTGACACGAATAAACACGAGCAACAACCGTCAGTAATTCATAACAGGGTATCTGCACCATCTTCATGAGGTCCCCATCCTTATCAATTTCGATCCCATCAAACTTAACGATACAATGCAGGATCTTGTTTGAGTGATCAATTCCTAATCGGTTAAAAACTGCATTCACAAAAATAGTACTTTGTGTGTGTTGTTCCGGTCACCTTATCAGTAATACATACTTAACTCCCACACATATGATAGTGGATCCATTTGCGCACACCTTATTCTTCCTAGCCCATCTATGACTTAAATTAAATAAACAGATAAATAGCTAGTTGCAACAGATGACACATCTATTTATATTGTCAAACAATTGGAGACATCTGTTACGACAGTTGATCAACATGTTGCAGAAATCAAACAAATATATACATCTGTTGCAAAAGATTGTCAGTATGTTGTTTGTAAGTTATCTAACAGAAAGAATACATTTTGCAACAGATTACCCATCTGTTAGATTTATTTTAAAGTAATTTTCTTTTCTTTCCGAGATACAATAATTTATAAATAGGTCCCTCCTTACAAATATGGATGATCCAGATTCGTACAAGAATATTCATAGCGAGTTCTTGCGTGAACTTCAAAGGCAGTTTGATAAACTCCAGAGAGATTTGGTTGACTTTGGAGCAAGGCTGCCGGATGAAAAATGTCTGATTGACAATAATAATAATAGTATTAATAGTAATTAGGTAATGTTTTTTTTTTTATTTTAGCTCATGTATTTTCCTCCTTTTGTATATCGGATCTACACAAGGGATTCAAAAATCTATGAACATTCATTTCATTTTGTGGTCGACTTTGAATTTTTAATTCTTATTTAATATTTAATAATAATTCTGTTTATTCCTTGTTCTCAACATGTCGACGGTTGGTGGTAGGGATTGAGAAATTTGTGTCAACGAAGGTTAATCTGCTACGACAGATCAATCATATGTTGCACTTGGCGGTTATTAATAAAAAGGGTTATTGTTGTTATTGAGAGGGTGAAAAAGAAAAGACATGACTTTCGGATTATTGAATATGAAAAATATTTCGTAAATAAATAATAAGAAAATAAATGATAAACACAATTTATAACCGTAAAATAATGATTATTTAATTTTAATAACTGATCGTGACTTTTCACCATTTTTGTTTTTGAATTTATTTTTTAAAATAATTTATTATATAATAAAATGGTTATTATTTTATTAAGGAATTTGGAAAGATATTTTTTATTTATTTATAAAATAAAAAAGTAAGCAAATTTGGATTAATGATATGATGATAGTTTTTTTTTTTAAAAAGTAGATTATATGTTGCAACAAATATATTATCTGATGCAACAGGTTCACTATTGTTGCAACAGATGATATATCTGTTGTCACAGATGATTTATCTGATGCAACCGATATTGAATCTGTCGTTACAACTCAATAAAAACGGTTCTTGGAACGAACTAATTAATAATAATAATCTGAAAAGTCATGACTTATCACAATATTTCTTAATTTAATTAAGTCATAACTTTTCACATTAATCAAAAATATAATTAATAAATGGAGGTGAACGGTTATATTATATGTTGCAACAGATAGGTTATCTGATGCAACATATTTTATATTTGTTGCAACAGATAATATATTTGTTGTCACATATGTGTTATCTGATGCAACAGATATTGAATCTATTGCCACAACTCAATAAAAATGATTCTTCGAAAGAACTAATTACTAATAATAATCTGAAAAGTCATGACTTATATCAAAATATTTATTTTCTTAATTTAATTGAAATTGTAATTAATGAATGGAGGTGAATATTCGCGCCTTTTTGCCTCTCATTCAAATTCAATCCTCTATAAATAGGTCCCTCCTTACTCAATCGTTCATTCAACTACACTCTACTTATTTATTGCATTTCGTCTTTCATATTACATTTTAGAAGATTATGGCTGACCCAGTGTGGGACGTTGCTTTTCTGCAAGACGCCATGAATGAACTTCAGAATCAAGTTCGTGACCTGCAATGAAAACTGGGAGGAGTTAGAGCAAGAATGCTCTGCGAGATAGGCCTTGCTACTTCCGGTTGAAGATTGGTCGACTGACAATAATGATGATGATGATAATAATAATAATTAGATTATTATTTTTCTTTTAGTCTATTATATGTATTTTTATTTGTTTTTGTTTAATAAAAAAATTATGTTTGATCTTTGACGTTTTAATCCATATTTAATTTTTATTTTGTTTATTATCTTCTCAACAAATATGTCGACGATTCGCGTAAAAAGGAATAATTTAGAATCCAGTAGCAATAGCAAGATTTATCTGTTGGGTTTGTGGCAGGAGCTGATGTGTTGTTCAAAACAGATTACTTATGTTGCAACAGATAAGAAGTCTGATGCAACAGATAAATAGTTTATTTCAACAGATGACTAGTTTGTTGCTTGGTTCTAACGTTTTAATTCGTACTCCCTCCGTCTCAAATTATCCGTCCCAAATTGAGATGTCACATTGATTAAGAAAAATATTAATAACATGTCTAGTTTACCATAACGCACTGATCAGTTGGTGGGACAGTAGACGTGTTTGAAATAACCATTGTTTGTTATTCAATCGAAATTTCATAAGAGAAGAAAGATTTTAACGTCGGTCGGCGTATAGTCCCCCTATTAAATGATGTTTCCGTTTTAATTTGAAGAAAAAGTGATTAATGCAAAGGGTAAAAACATGAATTTTTTTTAATCTTTTCTTGATTAATGAAAAAGACAAGAAAAATGAGAAATCGAATTAGGAAATTTGGGACGGGTCATTGGACGTAAGGAATAATTTTGAATCCAGTAGCAATAGCAAGAGTTGAAACATATTGGTTATCTGTTACGTTTGTGGCAGAGACTGATTTGTGTTATTCCAAACAGATTAATCATTCTTTGCAACAGATAATTAGTCTGGTGCAACATATAAACATCCTGATACAACAGATAATACGTCTGATGCAATAGATAACGTCTGATACAACAGATAAATATTCTGATGCAACAGATAAACAGTTTGATGCAATAGATAAATCTTCTGATGCAATAGATTACTCATCTGATGCACCAGATCATTGATCTGTTTAAATTGTGGGTACTTATGCAGGATTCATGATTGGGGTTCTGTCCATTGTTGGAAAAACAGAAGTGTACCCAGATGACAAATACGAATAAAAATCATAATTTTACTTACCAAAGTCACCTATGAAGTAATTCCAGAGTGGAAAGTGATGTAGTAAACAAAATTTGACCTAAGAAATTGGTCATGTCGCAGCAGTAGCGTTGTACCAACAACAACAACAACAATAAATGATCGACAAGAAGAAGATGAAGATGATAATAAAGCAGAAGATGATGAATAAAGCAGCAGAAACAATGAACAACAAAAATCGCTAAGAGAGAGAAAACAATAATGGATGAGAAAAGAGAGAAAGACGCCTTTTTTCCCCTCCGTTTCTCGTTATTTTAGGTAAACATTGGGATCAGAGTGTAAATTTAAAAACTTGTGGATTATTTTCAAACTTCCTCAACTTTCTTAACCCATAATAAAGTAATTGTCACCCCCAACTAATAATTAAGACTTGTGTCACTTGCACTTCATTTTAAAACTTTTTTGTCACCTGTGGCCCAAACCCCCGAGCTTCTTAACACTTTGACCATGTATGTATTTTAAAAGAGTTGTGATTTTCAAAAGAGTTATGATGATATTCTTCGTACTAGATTCTGCGTACCTCGATTATTTTAAGGTCTACTAGCCATGGTAATATCACACTATGTGAATATAACTGCTCTTGACTGTCTTCATGTATGTCAAATTAGCTCCTAAACTTGAACACAATTGGATCAAGTGGTAAAGTTCATTGAGTAAAAGATGACTTTTCCGGATAAAATGAAAATTAAATTCATGTAATAGGAAAAGGATCTCTCATTCCTCAGCCGGAAAGTTAAGTGGCGATGAAAAAAGGATTAAGTGAAGCAAATTGACCAAGTGACAGTATTGAAAACACTTGTTTTTTCAATATTTTGGACCTTAGCTCCATGAATGGATACATTACTAAAGGATCTCTCATTCCTCTACGAGAAATTTAAGTGGCGATGAAAAAGGGATTAAGTGAAGCAAATTGACCAAGTAACAGTATTGAAAATGCTTGTTTCTTCAATACTTGTTTCTTTTGTGTTTTGGACCTTCACTCCATGAATGAATATATTACTAAATGATCTCTCATTCCTCGACCGGAAAGTTATGTGGCGATGAAAAAGGGACTAAGTGAAGCAAATTGACCAAGTAATAGTATCGAAAACGCTTGTTTCTTCTATATTTTGAACCTTAGCTCCATGAAAGAATATATTACTGCAAATTTATAGAGCCAACCACTGCGCAATGATACACAAAACACTGGATGGCATATGCAATTCTTCTTTACCAACATTGAACTAAAGAAACATGGTAAATTTACTTCCAGCAGAAAGTGGAAGCTGTGATTCTAGAGTAAAGTTTGAATGATGCATACTTTCTGCTGCTTGCTAAGCTATTTCATTTCACAATTAATCAAAGAGCCACGACAAAGAAAAGCCAAATAAACTACTTCAAGGACAAGATACTATCAAAATAAGCAATGCCTCTATATAATATAACTGATGGAGACAAATCCATATATCCTTTATCGAATATCAAGAAACATCTAGACCTCGATTCCATTTCAGAATATTCAAATTTTCCTAGTACAATGAGGGGGGAAAAGTGAAACCGGTAAACAAGATTCCATACATTTACCACATTCCATGGATGACAATGGATGCTCCATTTCCCTGATGACCTTGTAATAGAAACACTAGTCGTTATCTGAGTCGACACTGGAGAGCACAGCACTGCAGAAACCGGAGTATAGCAATGTCCAATGGGTTTAGAATGTCTTCTTCTATCGCAGCTCCTTCACCTAATTAGATTAAAACAGCAGGTTGCCTATACTTGTCTATAGAATAGAACGTAAGCTTGATCATGCAACACTTTGTTGGTGGTAACAGCAGTAACAGAGGCATCATCAAACCGCAACCACTTCCCACTCTGGTGACGACAATCGGCAGTGTAGTGCCCCTTAGAAGCTTCCCTCCCATGGTGGGTGATAGTTGAAACAAGTTGATATCGTCGACCCTGTATGTTAAACGACAAGAACAAAGATAAAAGTTTTGCCTAAGTTTATCTCATATATCATACCATAGTAGAAGAATGTGCTGCTTCATTGATAATGTATGAAAAAAATGATTTTTCATTTTTGGGCCCAAATGGAAAGTCGATATGCACAGTTGACAGGGTTTTTGAAGAAAAAATTTCTTTTGACTTGTAATGCATTCCCCACTTAAGAGTAAATGACGGATGAAAAGATTACAAAATGACCTTCAAAATACTTCTTATAACACTATAAAATTGTGAAGTTTGACTTCAAAAAATCAAAAGTTAGTTCCCATGATTTGGCATAGAGGGTTGACAAAGAACACTAAATTCAAATACTACCTCGGTAGTCGAAGAAGCAAGCAAATCGCGGCTTATCACCAGTTCAAGAGGGAATCGCACCGGTTTATGCAATTTGGTACTTCCATAGCTTCCATAACCAAACCGCTTCAGATGCAAAATCATCATCTTAGGAAGTGTCTGTATGCTGATAGATTTTCTGGCAGTATCCACACCAACCTGTGAGGAAATAAAGAATGTTACAGATCACCAACAGGTAGTTCCTGCCTTGATCAGTGAGAACACTAAACCAGTAATAACTTGTCAATCATCCAGAGGAAAACAAAACAAATCCTGTTGACAGGAAATATAATCAAGTGAATCATTTTACAGCACTTAAATTGTGATATGCCCGTGCATCCTAACAAGATAAAAATTGGTTAAGTGTCCTACATTTATTGATGGAATGGGCTACCGACTTGTCTCCTGATACGGATTATTTTGGCCAATTCTCACCTTATGAGCCAGCTTTAGGGGTCGCTTTGGGGAAAAGGTTCATTTAATTAACATGATATCAGACTTGACTTACTCCAATTCTAGGTTACCCAATTTTGGATCCCCATGTTATGGTTATTTTATCCGTGCTTCAGATATCCCCTTGGACATGCGGGAGAAGTTTTAAGTGCCCCACATTGGCAGAAAAGCATGGGTTGTTATCTCCATTTCCTTGATGACTTAGTAAGTGGAAGTTTCTCAAACATTTTTGAGTTTCAATTAGCAATGCAGAGAACTTTAGGAGGAGCTTTTGGAGCTGGCATGGAAAAAGTCAAAACAACTGTATAATACATGGAATTTCTTAGGCTCTCCTAACAGTTGTCATAGGTAGTAGGGACAGCTTGACTCCTTACTGTAACTCATAGCATTTCCTTGTTTCTAAATTTGTGAATAATACCACTATCAAAAGTAAAAACAAAAACAATGGTGAGTGGGCGCGAACAATGTCCTTAACAACAACAGAAGGTTCTAAGGGAACTTGTACGCTAGAGGCCTCTGAATAGTCATTCATCTACGTTTAAATACAGTTTTATGCCAGTAGATTGAAAAATTCAATACTTGACATTAAGTACTGGAACATTCCCCAAAGGCAGACAAGTATTAACTATTAAACCTAATGTCCAAAAGGTAGAAGAATAATTTACCTTTCCCACCGTTGTTCTATATCCCTCGAGTGTCTCAGGGGCAGAAAATAGGCGGAGAGCATCTTGAAGGTTATGAACAGCTTCATGGGAAATATCAAGATGGAGCACCAAAAATGGTTGAACAGTGGCAGAGGCTTTGTTCCCTACAACAAAGTAGATCAAAATGAAAAACTCAACCAAGTTCAAATAAAGTTGAATGGACTTCATAGGTCTGACAAATTTGTCTTTCCTACCAAAAAAGATAGATAAAAGACATTATGCATGAGCATAACGGTGATCCACATCCCCTTAAACGGTTATCAAAGCTGAAACAGGATTAGAATCAGGATTCACATGGGCAATCTAGGACGAGAAAGCTTATGAAAATAGCATAGAAAATTCACCAGGCAAATTACCAATCCCCAAGATTGACGAATCTAGTGATCTTATGTTCTTCATAAGCAGCATACAGTCTTTAGATAACGAGCAAATCTTTCTTTCTTTGATGAATTAAGAGATCATTAATCGGCATCAAGTAAATGCAAAATAGCACAAAGGTAAAAGGAACACTACCTCTAGCTTTTACAAGGCTCTTCAACTGTCCTCCAAAAATGGCACTCAAGTTTGACGGAACAAAGTCCTGAGTTCTTGTGACAGCAGATTTGTTCTTTGGGCCAACAGTTTCCCATTCATCATCTTCTTCTGATGAAACAAGAGATGAATTTTTCCCACTTGAACCTGATTGCCCTTCAAGCTTCAGTAATTCACCATGCATCTGATCCATTACGAAATTAAGGAACTCCTGTGCATCTTCTTGTCTGGGAAAATGTCAATAAAGGGATTATTTGAGGTACTTTACAAAAGATATGACAGATTTGTCCAATTTACGTTAATCAGGAAAAAAAACAAATACATTATTCAGTAATGCCAGTGAGTCAGATCCGTAGAAAATAATCACAGAAGGAGCAAGAAAAGAAATAGTAGTAAAAAGAAGAGAAAGAAACTGTGGTACATGCACAGTGTTTTCTTCTTCTTCTTCTTTATTTTTTTTTCCTTTTTGCAATTATAGGAGCTTGAAGAAAGAGGAGAATCAGACCAGTCAGGCAAATGTGTAATTCATACAATTTGGTAGCAAATTCCTTGCCTTTCTCTTCTCAACAGACAATGGATATCAATAGGCTATGCAAGTGCATATCAAAATGGTGATCTCAAGGTCTATCATAACAAGAACACGGAAGAACATACAGAAAGAAGGCAATTATCACCACTAAGTGGTGTAAATAAGTACAGACCTTGGCCTGCCAGAAATGGATTTATGCACATCAGGAGTAAATCTCCTCAGAACTATGTCAAACATTGCCGGGCTGAAGGGCGTACCGACTTCAATACTGGTTGCATCTTTCTTCATTGAACTTGTAGAACTAGGTACGACAAACTGAGAAAGAAACCCCACAAATGCAGCTAATATTGGATACTCCGCCTTCGAAATACTCTGTATCCTTAGCTTTAGCAAAAGCTCAACGAAAGGAGAACAGGACAAAAGAGCTTGTAATGTAGCATTAAGGAAGCATAAGTTCCCTGAGTTGATTAAACCACGAGGTATCAAGCCCGCAACCTCAAGAGGCCCACCAGATACCTCTGGAGGGGCCTGTGCTGAATGTGCACTTTTTGCTGAATTGCTAGTGGTCCCATTCAAATTTCCTTTATTAATTAGTGCATCATCATCTCGTCCAGCAGTACCAGACAACTTCTTAATAGCTTTACCCTCATATTCCGACACATATAAATTGCTTAAGTCTATATTGTGTACCACTGCAGATTCTTCATGTCCATTGATGTAGCAATCTCCATTCTGCTTGATTTCTCTTTGTAAGTTATCTGCATCTGGTTTCTCATGCCCAGCTTTCTGCCCCTTGAGAGTAGTAGAGGAATCTGAGCCTACTCTCTCTTTTGAAGAAGCTGATTGGGAATCTAATACAGCACTGAAACTTCCAAAAGATAAATCAGGCACCAATTTTGAGGAATTAACTAGCACCTTCTCTTCTATGCGTTTATTCCCATCACAATTAGATGGCTGGTTCAGCAATGACTTTGTTTCATCTTCAGTAAATGAACCGAATAAAAATACCTGCAAAATATCAAGAAAAAAGCAGCAATGTTAGCTCTATCATCACCAACCAAAATGAGAGGGGGGTTCAAAGGCAGAATCATAGGTAGTCAGTAATTACGTCAAATAACTAAAGTATCACAACTGTCGAGCAAATCTACAGAAGCTGCAAAAAGAACAGACTGCAATTCAGTCTCTTTTTTTTTTTTTAAAACCGTGGTGTCCGGGCCAGCTTGCTTTCAAGCACCTCGACTAAATCCACGGGATACCTGCCACCTCCTACCAGCAGCAGATATCAGGTAACTTTGGTGGAACTCTGTCCACCAAGGCTAGGACAGATAGGAAGAATCACCTAGTGCTTTTTTTGTCTCTGCTGACTGCAATTCAGTCGTTTTCCATCCCCATCATACCATATCAATTACTTTATCAAATATCCACCAATACTTTTCACACAAAGCCCATAAATTATTCATATAGAGTTGACAAGTCCAAACCACACTTGATACCATCGGCCTGACACTGCTAATGTCAAATCCATGTACCAAGTTCATTTTCTGCCTGCAGTCGTACCAGCTCCTTTGAGTCTTAACTGCCACCCCCACAAGTTCAAATCCAAATTAGCCTTCACAAGACGTGTGTAACCACAAATGTATGGAATTCATACACCAAGCTAAATGCAGCTCACTTCTATAAGCCTAGGATCAAGAAATCTCAAATATTTATTTTTTAAAGGCTATTTCACCTCTAGTGGGTCAATTCTCTGACGGGATGACATTTAGGCCCAAACTTTAACTGAATGAAAGCACATTACTGAGAAAAGGGCAGAGGCATGAGTAAATTCATACAAGTTCGTCCATTAATCACTTCGTAACAAAATTTGAAAGGATTCTTCACCTTTAAATTTGAAAAATGAACACCACTATATAAACAGATACACTACATGCATTCCCAATCTCGCTTTACATTGTAATCATATCAAACAATGTAGACTATAAACATAAACAGTTAGATGGATAGATGAACAAGGTCAAAGAACCAAAAGTGAAATTCTTCTACAATCCACTGATCAAGTTTGTTTCATGCTCTGCTCCCAAAATGCAGCGAGACTTGCGAAGGCAGATCCAAGCATAAACAACCCAACGGTATTTTGTAATTTCAGACATCATCAGTTCTATTACTATCTTGTAGAATATTTATTTAGCATCACGCCATGTTATATCGATTCTTCAAGTTACTACAGACCAGTCACATGGCATAACAAAAGGAGCCAGCAAGCTTCGCTGAGGGGTTTAAAATTTTTATCAGTAGTCTGAAGTTTCGTTAAAGTTTTGGCCTGAAGCTACAGCTAATTTGGATACTTTTACGACATGAAATCTTGAGCTTTAGTTTTCCTCTCACTTTATCAATTGAAGCACTTTCAATTTATAGGAGGAAATAATGAGAGAGCTCTAGAAAAAAAAAACTGATTTAAGAACCAATGCATAAAATTGTGAGGAGATAAGTTTTTTCCTTTAAAAAAAAGCATGAAATGGGGAGTAACTCATACGTGGAGGAAAATGAAAAAAAAAATGAAAACAAACAAAGTGGAAAAGGGAAAAAGAACAAAAAAAATAGAAGAAAAGGGAAGAAAAGGAAATGAAGGATTCCATATATGTGTGAATCTTATTTGTGATAAATAAATTTGAAGGTTGTGTAGTTCTTTTGTCTTTTTCTCCTTTCTCCTTTTTCCATTGAAGTACTTTATATTTATGGGAGAAATGACTAAGTACTTTAGGGGGGGGGGGGGAAAACCTGATTTTAAGGGCTTTGCATGAAATTAGGAGACTAAATGCAGAGTATAGGCATAATGGAGAGATTAACTAAAGAGTATCAGAGGAAAAAAAAAATGAAAACAAACCAACTCAAAAAGGTAAAAGATAAGAAAATTACAAGAAAAATAAAGGAAGGAAAGATCCATATACAAATTCTACCAAAACTTAATTTGAAAATAATAATTCATTTACATTGTTGTCCTATGTATAGAGTCGGCTAAGACGGGAGTTACATTTATTGCAATATTATCTTTTATATTCATTTATTTAATTTCTTAAAATAAGAGTCACGAAAAAAGAAAGAAGCTACATACAAAAGCTAGTACAAGAACAACAACAACGTACCCAGTGTAGACTACAAAGTGGGGTCTAGGAGGGTAGAGTGTACGCAGATCTTACCCGTAGAGTATATCCAGACCTTAACCCTACCTCAGAGGTAAAGAAGTTACTTCCAAATTCCAATAGACTCTTGACTCAAGAAAAAACGATCCAAAGCAGACCCCAGAGGACTACCAGAAGTACAAGAAACAACCGATAATAACAAAACAACAGATAGTAAAATAACAAAAACTAAAACAAACAATACAATAATCAAGGTATAAGGAATTGACAAATAGTAATAGAAATCTAAGGACAAGAGACGGCAAGACAGTCTATTGCTAACTACTAACCTACTATCCTAATTTGTGTCCTCCACACCCTCCTATCTAAGATCGTATGTCCTCGGTAAGATGAAATTGTGTCATGTCTTGTCTAATTACTTCTACTCAATACTTTCAATTTACCTCCTCTACCTATCCTGAAACCATCCATATCCATCCTCTCACATAAGAAATTATCGATATATTAAGATACAGAAGGATATACCTTTGGAAAGATAAATTTATACTTACATGATAAGCTTTTTCACACTTAAACATCTTTTTAGCTATCAGCCATTAATATAATAAAAGTATTCTGTTTTCACATTCTTTACAATTCATATATAGTATTTTGATATTCTTCGTGTCACTTGTGTTGACACCTACCTATTTATCACTTCCTACTTTCCTATTTTTTGAGGTCAAAACATTATCAATTTGAAAATTTTCCCTTTCTCATTAAAGATCTTCTTTTTAAAAAAAATGGTGTACTTGCTTCACAACATCAATAACATACATGTAAGTAGAAAAAACTGATATTGGTTGTGTGTTTTCATCTCTTCTGAAATGTTTTTGAGGATATATTTAAGTTATATTATTGCGTTATTGAGTAATTTTTGAGAGTTATGCTCTTTTACCCTCTCGTGCATGATGTTTTACGGTTTTTTTTGGGGCTTCTAACTTATTGTATAATTAGTTCTAACACTTTACACTTCTTGTACGACCTAGCTATCTATAGCTATCCAACATGTGGATCATAGTTAAGGAAACTTTCTCAATGAAATTCCAATAAATTGGTTAATACAAAAATAACACACTCCATAAAAGAGAAACTATTGGTCAGCAATTAAAACTTTCCACTTCACCAACATACTTTTTTATAACTCAAAACATTTAAAGTATTCCAAACATCTAAAGATTAGATTTTTCTTTCCATAACCTCAAACAACCAAACACCATAATCTAAACCAATCACCATTCCAAACATCTAAAGATTCAATTTTTTTTTTTTACTGTAACTCAAAACATTTACAGTATTCCAAACATCTAAAGATTAGATTTTTCTTTCCATAACTTCAAACAACAAACACCATAATCTCTCAACCAATCATCACTCCGAACAACTAAAAATTCAACTTTTTAACCATAACTCAAAACAACCAAACACCATAATCTAAACCAATCACCATTCCAAACATCTAAAGATTAGATTTTTCTTTCCATAACTTCAAAAAACCAAACACCATAATCTCAACCAATTACCACTCCGAACAACTAAAGATTCAATTTTTTTCCAAAACTCAAAACAACCAAACACCATAATCTAAACCAATCATCATCCCAAACATCTAAAGATTCAATTTGTTTTACTATAAAACTTTTAAAGTATTCCAAACATCTAAATATTAGATTTTTCTTTCCATAACTTCAAACAACCAAACACCATAATCTCAACCATTCACCACACCGAATACCTAAAGATTCAATTTTTTCACCATAACCAAAACCATAATCTAAACCAATCAGAATTCCTATAGATTAGATCTTTCTTTCCCTAGCTTCAAACAACCAAACACCTTAATCTCAACCAATCACCACTCCGAACAACTAAAGATTCAATTTTTTTCCAAAAATCAAAACAACCAAACACCATAATCTAAAACCAATCATCATCCCAAACATCTAAAGATTCAATTTGTTTTACTATAAAACTTTAAAAGTATTCCAAACATCTAAAGATTAGATTTTTCTTTCCATAACTTCAAACAACCAAACACCATAATCTCAACCATTCACCACTTCGAATACCTACAGATTCAATTTTTTTACCATAACCAAAACCATAATCTAAACCAATCAGAATTCCTATAGATTAGATTTTTCTTTCCCTAACTTCAAACAACCAAACACCATAATCTCAACCAATCACCACTCCGAACAACTAAAGATTCAATTTTTCTACCAAAACTCAAAACAACCAAACACCATAATCTAAACCAACCAAACATCTAATGATTCAGTTTTTCTTTCTATAACTTCGAACAACCAAACATGATAATCTCAACCAATCACCACTCCGAACATCAAAAGATTCAATTTTTTTTACCATAACACAAAACTTTTAAAGTATTCCAAACATCTAAAGATTAGATTTTTCTTTCCATAACTTCAAACAACCAAACACCGTAGTCTCAACCAATCACCACTCCGAACAACTAAAGATTTAATTTTTTTACCAAAACTCAAAACAACCAAACATCATAATCTAAACCAATCACCATTCCCAACATCTAATGATTCAATTTTCTTTCTACAACTTCAAACAACCAAACACGATAATCTCAACCAATCACCACTCCGAACATCAAAAAAAACATTTGTTTAAACATAACTCAAAAGAAACAAACACCATAGTCTCAATCAATCACCATTCCAAACATTTAAAGATTCAATTGTTTTCCATAAACAACCAAACACCATAATCTCAATAACACAACCACAACTCAACAACCAATTCTATTACATAAATACAAAAAAACTTCTAAATAAACATTCAAAAACATGAAAAAGCAAAAGAAAAAAATCAAGAATGAGTAAAACCCACCTTAGAATCACTCATGTTGTTCAGAAAATAGTAGTACCAGAACTGAAAGTTGTCAACTTCAATGATTGCTTTGAAACCCTTTATGTTGGTGCATCAAGAAAAGACATGAAATATGAAGAAATAATAGTAAAGAGGGAGAAAAGGCGCATTTAAGCATTGAACAAATCCCAATAAATGCAGAATTCTTAATCCAACAACAACAAGGATTTTGGGATTATACGGGGGTTTTGAGGTTTTTCTTTTTTTCTTTTTTTCTTTTTTTTTTTTGGTTTTGGCTCTTCAGTGGCTTATGTTAGGTTCTTCTTAGGTTTTTTGGGGGAAAAATAGGGTGCGGTCTTCTTTATATAGGTGGGCTTTTTGTAACTCTCAGCAAAAATGGTTATGTTATACTATTATGTAGATAATCTTGACCACTTAGGACAATATTTGAATATTTACTCCTTTCCTTTATTTTTACTAATTCATATTTACTCCTTTCCTGTATTTTTACTTATTCATATTTACTCAGTAACATCCTTTCAAAATTAATGAATCAAAATGATACTTTACTTTATTATATTACCCTTTTTAGGTGACTAATATTTTTCATTAATCACTGAATGAGAGTTACAAAACAGACAATACCACTATTAGCTTAGTTTAAATACTGCATCTCAACTACAAACTATCATATTTATCACGTCCATATAAGAAAAACTACAATTACAATTGTCAGGTTTGCACTATTGCTCTATTGCTAGGTTTAGGTCTAACATTACACACATAAGCAATCCTTCTTGCTATATTCGCAGCATTCATCTCCTTTTGTTCAAACACACTCTGATTTCTTTTCATTCAAATAGCATAAATTATTTCAGTATAAACCATTTTGAAAATTTGAGCCTGTTATATCTTCCCTTTTGCATACTGTATGACCCATTGGAGGTGATCTTTCAGTTACTGCATTGATGATGTTGCCTCTACATCCAAGTTAGCAGCCTGGACATAACTGTCTAGTAAACTCACAAGTTACAAATAAATGATCTTCAATTTTAGTTGTTCTTTGTCACATCATACAAACTGCGTTAACATCCTTCCCTAATAGATTAATCTATCTTTGGTGAGCATTTTGGCATGTAACTGTAGCCATATTTTGAATATAGCCTTAGGTCGAGCATCATTAGCAAACATAACACACTTCATGACATTTTAACTCTGTCTCCTATCAACTTTACGTACAGACTTCTGATAATCACCATAGTATTAATAACAAGACGTTGATGTTACGTCCAAATACTCCTAGCTTCAAGTAATTTCTTTGTCATCCAACAAGCCGATTTTAGTATGTCCATAGTGAAGATATCTTGTGCTTTGATATAATAGGCATGTATCCATCTTAACCAAAATCTATTTTACTCATGAGTGAGATCACAATACATTTTGGTAATTGCAACTTTATTCCATAGTCTAAGGTTTACAATATTAAATCCACCACAAGATATTGGGCTACGCACTTTATACCAAGCAATGAAGGCTCTCTTGATAATGGTATTGGTGCTTGACCAAACATAGATCCTACCGTATGCTTCAATTGTCTTCACCACTTTACTTGGTAGAACAAACATCTGGGACCAATTGGCTTGGATCCCAAATAAGACAATCTAGACCAGCTAGATTCTACTTGCATAAGAGAGTTTTTTAGCAGTCCAAGAAGATATCCTCTTCACTATCTTCTCAATAAGTGGTTGTCACTGAAGTAAAGTAAGTTTTTTCAACGTGACAATGTTGTTTCAAGATATCCAAAAGCCAACTCTCCTTCTACAAAGCCAAGATGCTACAAAATATTTTTGTCATTTTGTTGAACAGCTCTAAAGTTAGGTCAACTCTTCTCCATATTTGCCTTTAGACTTGATGCCAATGAGAATTGTTGAAAATATTAATGTAATAGAATTACTAATTGTAAGTCATCTTTAACTAATAATAAAAGATCAGTTGCATAACTCAAGTGAGTTAATTTCAGCTCTGCACACTTAGGACGGTATCTGAAAATCTGGTCTTGCTTGAAAGATGGTATCTGAAAGTCTGGTCTTGCTTCAACCCATTCAGAGATTTGCTTAAGTACTCCATAGATAATGCAAATAAGTATGGAGAAATTGGATGTCCTTGCATTAAACCTATGGCAGCTTTAAATAGTTTTATAAACTCTTCATTCACACCTTTTAATAGTTGACAGTTTGGACAAACTCTATTACTGAATTTATAAATTTAGTCAAAAATTCAACATATTCTAGCACCTGCCTAAAACAGGTCCACTGTAGATCAAATTTTTAACATGTATCTTGTTGAGTACATGCTTCCTACTATAAGCTTGGACTGACTCATGGGCCAGAATTATGTTATCTAATATCTTTCTATCAGGAATAAATCTTGACTGAGCATCATACACTATATTTGCTATAACTTTGAATTCTAATTGCTAACACTTTGGAAATTAGCTTATGTAATATTGTGCAACATGCTATAGGCATGTACTCCTTTATAGAAGCAGAGCTGGCATTTTTAGGCAACAATTATAATTCACTGTCTTATACATTTTACATGTATAGAAGAACTCCTTCACAACAGCAATTAAGTCATCTTTAGTTATTTACAATGCTGACTTAAAGAATATGACATTATATCCATCTACTCTAGGTGCCTTCTCTGCACCAATATCTTTGAGCCCCTTCATAATTTCTTTGATAGTCACCTTTTTACAGAGCTGCAGTTTCTAATCATGTTTGATGATTGGCCCTTGCTTCATAAACTTCTACTGCAGGCAAACTACTAGTATTAGTACCCATCAATTTTTCATAAAATTGAATAATCTTACTCTTGATTACATCTGGATCCACTAGCTTCATGCTTGCAAGAGAGGTGAGAGGTACAATTTTCCACTTTTGTTGCTTCTCCTTCATAACTGCAGAGAAAGATTTAGTATTAGCATCTCCCAACTTAATTCAATTAACTATAGATTTCTGCTTCATAATACTCTTTTATAAGAGATCTTTTCTTCTAGTTTGGTAATGTTTCCTTCTCTAGTTGTATCAATTTATTTGTATGTTCATTTTTTAATTCTAGCGAAATATTCTGCAATTCATTTTCTACACATTTCAATCTTTTAAGAGATATGTTGAAACTCTTCTTTGTTCAGTTTCCTGAATTTAGATTTGAGTTTCTTTAGATTTTCCTAGATATGCTTCATTCTTTCATCCTGTACTCTTTGCCTCCACCCCTGTGCTACAATAGACATATAGTTAGTATGCTCAGACCACACATTGAAAAAACTGAAATGTATTGTTCTTTGAATATAATAAATTAATATTTTTAAAAAAATATATTAAATAATAATTATAGTTAATAATAAAGATAAAACAGACATAACATGATTAAATTCTCTCTTGATTTTTTTAAAAATTATATAGAAAAAGTTAGACAATTAATTTTAATATATTAGATTAGATAAGTAAACTTAAACAAAAAAAAAGTAGAATATATTTGATGATTCATTATTTACAAATATCATTTAAAGTCTCCAACGTTTAGAAATTATATTTTAAATGTTACATTTTTTCTTTAGAAATCATAATTGAATTTCTTAAATATATATAGCTTTCTTTAAGATAGTAATTTGGATTGACTTGCAAGTATCTTAACCAATTTCATAAGATATCACTTACTTGTTAGTGTTTATTTTTGTTGATGATTGAATTAATGCAAGTGTTTGTTCACATGTGCATGAAATTCTTATAAGAAAAATAAGAAAACACCTTAAAAGAAAGTTGAGTTATTAAATAATTTTAAGGAGAAGAAAATAAATAAGTACTTATTTATGTGAAACTATTAATCAACACCAACAACAAAAAAAAAGGAATAAAAGACTTGATAAAAATTCACACAAAAACAACGAAGAAAAGAAGGCAACATTTATTAAAGGCCAAGATTTCAGCGTATCAATTAAGGAGAATTGAAACCACATATATGAAAACAAGCATTAAGAATTTTAGTTCACGGTCATCAAAATCCTAGAAGACAACGAGCAACAACAAATCAAACTTATTCTTGAAAAGAGATCAATCTAATTTCTCCTTTCAAGATTCAAAATTTTTAAGTTGTCATTTCTACCAATGAATTTAATGACTGATCTAAAAAAATTACTTGAAAACATATGATGACTTTCTCTAAAGTTTCTCAAACTCTTTTGTTTCACTCTACTAATAAATATTGAATTTCAATTTAGATTTATTGTGTATTCAAAAGAGAAGAGAGAAAAAAATTATTGTGTATTGTATCAAAAGTCACGAGTGCAAAAATAAACAAAGCAAAGTATGAAATTTTCCTTCTTATTACGTGATAGATTCTTTGTACCTTATTTATAGTCAACCTAATACAATAACCCTACATAATAAAAGGAAAGAAAATTGGGTCCGTCCATCTTAAAAAGAAAAAAAATATCTAGTATGTATCTAAAATATATTCACAATAATTCACTAAATATTCACAATGAATTCTAACAAGAAAATAAAATATTGAATCCCAACAAGAAAAAAAATTGAATCCCAACACCCCCTACCCCCGATCAAGTTGGAGATGTGGAAGAGACACCCAACTTGCCAAGATGTTGATGATGCAAAGGCCCCGTCAATGATTTAGTAAATATATCAGCGAGCTGAAAAGAAGATTTTACGTACGATAATGAGATTAATTCGACAATGTACTGCTGACGGATGTAGTGATAGTCAATTTCAACATGCTTCGTCCGTTCATGAAAAATTGATTTTTATTTTTTTGCGGTATAAATGGTGGCAAGGCTGTCCGGATGAAGAGGTACTGGTAAAGGAATTGAGATGTCGAGATCTTCGAAAAGGCGAATCAATCAGGTAAGCTTAGTTACGATCCTCCTCATAGAGTGATATTCAACTTTAGCCGAGTTGAGAGAGATGGATAATTTTTTTTGAGTTCCATGAAATAGGAGAGGAACCAAGGAAAATATAATAGTCACTTACTGATTTCATAAATCTAGACAAGTACCCAGTCGGAGTCACAAAATACCATCAATTCAAAAAAGCAAAAGTAGACATGAATATACCTAGATCCGAATCAGTGAACAGATAACCAAGCACTTGCCATGAAACTTTAAGATGAGATTCACATGGGTCCTGTATAAATTAACTCAAATGTTGCACTGTAAATGACAAATCAGGCCTTGTATATGTTAGATAATTGAGTTTACCAAATAAATGCATGTATAAATGTAATACCCCACAAAATCGCATGTCAAATTCAGCTCGTAAAGCTCCATGAAAGATCCCAAGACTTAGAAAATTTTGCTAAGTGTTCAAGATTCAACACTTAGTCTTATTTTAGACCTCCAAACTTTGGGGATTTATTTGGCGACCTTCTCGACATCCGTTTTTTAATTTTCAAGTTGAGTTACGATCGGGAAAGCTCGTAGTATATTCCGGGTGAGTTTTAGAATTTTTGGAGTAGCGTAATGGTATGTTTGGGTGCCCAAAACAGAAGCCCCGGGCGATTAGCCCGCGCAGCCTGCTAACTCCAGTGTTTGCCCAGTTTTTTCAGCATTTCAGGGTCAACTTCAAACGATCATAACTCTCAATATATAATGAAATGTGAGATATTCTATATATCAATGGAAAGATCTTTGAGTCTTATTTCCAATGAAATTAGTTTCATCCCATTTGGACATCTAAATAAAAAGTTATGATCAATTTACTTCAACCTATCAGACAGTCAATTAGGGACAGATTTGACCTTAATTGTTCCTTAGGGATATTTTGGTCATCTTCCACCCCTATATATACCCCAAACACGAGATTAAGGCTTATTTGCAGCAAAATATACTCCTCTTCTCAAAATCCTCTCAAGAACTCAAGCTAGGGTTTCAATTTGAAGACCCAAATCCCATCAATTAAAGAACATAACTCCTCATTTATCTTCAACATCAAAAGAAGGGTTTCTCTCAAGATCATAACCTATAACAAGAATCAAATCCTTCTTCAAGAATATATGATATTCAAGTTTTTCAAACTAAAGAACCAATTTATTCTTTCAAAGGAACAAGAACCCTAGTCAAGGAATCAAGAACATGTCTAAGAATTTCTTCAAGAATCTTCCACCTAAGGTATGCGTAGTGTTCATCCACGGATTCTTTTCATCCGTAGGAGTCCAAGAACCATGCTTTAAATACTATATTATGATTGTCTTGTTGAGATATGATCATGTACATGTTGATAGTTGTTGTTTATGCTTCAAGATGTTAATTTAGGGTGATTCTCATGAAGTATGTGTGCTTATAGTTAAAACCCATGAAATTGGGTGGTTTAAGATGACTAAATTATTAAGAACACCTATGCCATAAAGTGTGCATGCAAGGTGTTCGACGAAATGCCTAGAATAGGCATAATCATGTTTTCATGATTTAAGAGTGCTCAATTAACAAATCCTTACTCCATGTTTTATGATTTCATGTGAATTCCATGTTGTGTGAATAAAGTTTGAATCTTTACATGTTGTTCATGATACCATGATATTTTGAGGATTCAATTGGTGGAATTGAGTCGAATTATGGTGTTATGGTGTATAAATTGATCATTAGGCCTATGCCCTAAATAGTACATGCAAGGTGTTTGTTAAAATGCCTAAGTGAAGAAGAATTGAGCACTTTGACCAATTTGTGATCTAAATGATGATTCCATACCATATCCATAGGCTTAAGTTGACTCCCATGCTAAAGCTATGCCTACCATGTGTTTGATAATGTGCCTCAATGGATAAATGATGATCAAGTACCTAGTCTTCATGCTCCAAGATTTTGCCATGTCTCTTAACTTATGCCATGTCTACTTGATCAAGATGATTTCTATGCTATTAATGTGCTATGAATATGTTGTTGGCTTGTCATGATGTTAGAATTGACCATGATGTTAGATATATGAAAAAAGGTTATGAAAACCACATGATTTATGAATTCCCCGTAGATGCTATATTATGGATTGTTAATGTTGGTCAAGTACTCTTGTATGCCAAGTCATGTCAGTTTTCTTCCATCGAGTCCTGGGGGTATTCGTACCCGAAAAATATAACTGTGTGCCTAGAGCCATGTCATGTTTGCATGATACTCTCAGTCAAGCCATGTTTAGTAGACTTCAGTCAGCTAATAGAACTCAGTAGCATTTAGTCAGTTAATAGAATTCAGTAGTGTTCCACTAGTCATCGGAACACAATAAACTTAGTCCATGTTCAGTTCAGTTAAACAGAACAATCAGTAACAGTTCAGTTAATTTTAGTATGAACTAGGAAATCAGTTCAGTATAATCAGTTCAGTGTCATTCAGTTGGGAGTAAGATTCAGCACCGAGCGAACCCAAGAATGGGAACTCACTTGCCAGTAGAGGGTGTGATTCTTAGAAGCAGTCCTTGTGTTCCAGAACTATGTAGCCAGCATAGGTTGAGACATCAATACCTGTCAGTTGAGGGTAGATGAGGTGGCTTAACCTGTCAGATGAGGGTTCCCACCGTTCTCATTAGAGTACCTGCCAGATGAGGGTCACTCACAGCTTGTCCTTACCAGTGGTGCGGTATTGACACCCTTCCAATCAGGGTAGAGATTGGACCCCAACTTAGCTATTATAGCGTATTTGGGGTATATCGGTTAGATAACTACTTCCCACAGATTCAGTATCAGTCTCAGTAAAATAACTCAGATAGTTCTTCAGGATATCAGGACTGTCAGATACAGTCAACTCAAATATAGTACGGAACTCAGCTAGTTCCATCAGATTTAGGACTGTCAGATACAGTCATTCATCCTATCAGTTATCAAAACTCATGTTATCAGATATATCAGTTATCAGAATTCAGTTATCATTCATAATATGTTATCATTAAATACATGTCATCAGTATCCATACTCAGTAGTCATGTCATCACGAGCTCAGTTTCAGGACTGTTATATACGGTCAATCAAATCAGTTCTTCATAATCAGAACTATTAAAAATAATTATTTCTTTATCAGTAATATAGTATCAGTCTTCCAGTATTCAGTAATACAGTATCAGTTCCTCACTTATTAGTGAATTACATATCAATATCTGTAAAATCAGTCATTCAGTATCTTAATATCAGTAAACTTGGTCATTCGGTATCTCAGCATCAGTAAACTAATGTTGTCAGTATTCAGACTCAGTAGTCACTATCACCACGAGTTTAGTTGTAGTTACGTATGTATGTATGTATGTATGTATTCTCACATTCATATCAGTCAGCATTGTTCATGCATATAAAACCCTTTGCATTTAGCCTACCTCACTCGTATACTTAGTACATTCAGTTGTACTGACGCATTCGCGCTATGGTGTTTTATTTGACGCCATAGGTACAGAGGCACAAGTTTCAGAGCAGCAGTAGCATTGCAGATTTTAGCAGTCAGTGCTCTTTTTCATTCGAGGACAATAGTATTATTACTTTATTACAGTATTTCAGATTAGTTTTTCAGTTCATGGAGTTAGTTAGAGACATTTTCCTTCAACTCCTTATTCAGTTCAGTTAGAGGCTTTCGGACTAGATATCAGATTAGATGTTTAGACTTCAGTATTTATGTTTCTTTTTGGTATTGTTATACCATATTTTTTAGATATGTATCAGTATTGAACCTTATGGCCTTACAGTTCATGTTTTCGCATATTTTATGAGATATTATGCAGTTTACAGGTACAGATATCAGTCATGGTTAGTTTGTGGTCCTTCGAGGTTATGAGAACCGTGTAACGTTTTAGTTCAGAAAATTGGGGTGTTACAATAAAGTAGGATCTTGGATAGGAATCCCTTGATTAGCCTATAGTTTGCCATTGTGATTCAAAGGAGAAGACACAGGAGATAAATGAAGAATATCAAATTCTTTCAATAAATCTAGTGCAAACTTTTTTTGCGAAATAAGCATTTCGGTAGATTCTCGAACAACCTCCATGCCAAGAAAAGAATGCAAAGGACCAAGATCCTTGATTTTGAACTCCTTATCTGAAAACAACTTTAAAGCTTGTAGTTCACCTTTATTATTGCAAGTCAATAATATGTCATCTACATACACTGCTACAATAAAGATAGAATCACCAAACTTAGTAAAAAAAAGAGAATAATCATTTAGGGAGTGACTGAAAATCCTTAACATTCAGAGTGGAAGCAAGCTTAGCCTACTATTGTCTAGATGTTTGTTTAAGCCCATAGTTAAATTTCTTCAGCAAACAAACATGATTTGGAGGATGTGGTGTAACACCAGGTGAAAATTTCATATAAACTTCTTCATGGAGATCACCATAAAGAAAAGCATTATTATTATCTAACTGAAAAATTCACAAATTATTCTTCAATGCAATGGCTAAAATACATCTGATAGTAGTCATCTTGACTACATGAGAGAAAGTTTCATTATAATCAATACCTTTTCTCTGCACATCATCTCTAATGACCCATCAAGCTTCTAATCTTTCAGTACTTTCATTAGAGTTCTGTTTGACTTTATAGACCCATTTAGAAGGAAGTGCTTTCTTTCCAACAGGAAGAATAATAACATCCCATGTGTTGTTTAACTTTAAAGCTACAAGTTCTTTATCAATGGCTTCTTTCCAACCTGGATAATGTGTTGCTTGAATATAATTAACAAGTTCTTGTAACTAGTAATGGAGTTGAGCATGACTTGATTATTAAAAGATAAAGCATTAAAAGACAAGAAACTAGGAGTAACAGGACTGAGAAAATAGGTAGTAGTCACATCTGTAAGGTGAGAACATTACAAATATAATCTTTCAAATAATCAGGTTTCTTATGAGTCATAGAAGATTTTCTTAAAATAGTTTGAACAATATGTAATTACGGAGAACTTGGAGTCATATCAGATATGGAGTTAGCAGGTGGCGCATCACTGAAACTTGATAGAAATTGAGGCATAGTAGTGGGTAAAACTACTGAATCAGAAGTAGATTCATAATCATTAGAGTAATCTAATAAAGGAAGGAAAAATTGTGGTAGAGAAGTAGAAGAATTTGACACATCAGAAGGAAGTATAGTAGAAGGGAAGGCAAATTATGACATAAAAGAAAAATATTCTTTATGAAAAATAACATCTCTGGAAATTATAATTTTCTTGATTTGCAAATTCAATACTTTATATCCCTTCTTTCCATAGGGATATCCTATAAAAACACAAGGTTTTGCTTTAGGATCAAATTTAGTTCTATTAATAGATAGAATGGATACAAAACATAAGCACCCAAAATATTTTAGATGATCATATGATGGTTTATTTTTGAATAAAATTTCAAAAGGAGTTTTTGAATTCAAAACACTTCAGGAAAATCTGTTTATGAGATAAGTTGTAGTTAAAAGACATTCTCCCCAATAACTAATAGGAAGATGAGATTGAAATAAAAGGGCTCTTGATGTTTTCAATAAATGCTTGTGTTTTCTCTCAGCTGCTTCATTCTGTTGTGAAAAATAAACACAAGTTGTTGATGAATAATTTCCTTGAAAAGAAAGAAATCAGATTGTACTTTTTCATTTCCTAACTCAAAAGCATTATCATTTCTTTTAATTTTAACTTTAGAATTAAATTGTCTTTCTACCATAGAAAGAAAATATTGAAGGATGAGAAAAGTATTAGACATAGTATTCAGAAGATATGTCCAAGTAGCCCTACTAAAGTCATCAATAATCGTAAGTGTATTTAAAATCATCATGTGTAGTAGATTTGTATGGTTCCCAAGTATCTATATTGTCATGTTCCGAGGCTACCCCCTAGTCATAACACGGTACTTGGAACTACAAGTGATCCCAAGCTAACCCATAAACTGGCATACTACTTGAGCAACTGATTTAAATTGTATAAAAACCAAATTTACTAAGCAAAAACATGATCATGAGAAAGTCTAAATAAATAAAATACTGATAAATTTTACAACATGATAAAACTAAATAAGAAAACTTGAATTACATGAGTGACTCTGACTAACTGGCTATGAAACCTCTACTATACTGACTGTAGGTGGATGGGACATGACTTCAACTACCACAAATCAATACACAAGAATAATAACTATATAGTACATGAACTACAACTAACTATAGTCCCCGAAATAAGAGAACTCATCATCTGCTGGTTGGAAGCTGCAAATTGTATGATTATGATGTGTAGGCTACAACTGGTACCTACATTATGAGACAATATAACATATAGAAATATATGTGGATCAATACTTTGGAATGTACTGAGTATATGGAGACATGCACTAAATTATGAAAATGCTTAAAGCATGCTTTAAAACCGAGGATATAAGTTATTTGCTGAAACATACATTTGAAATATGGCTATATGTAAAAACTATAAATCATAGTGAAATTTATAAATCATGAGCTGAAAATTATTCTGTAAGCTAGGAAGCGGTAAAAACATAAATGTTGTAAGTAAATCTCCTGTAAGGCTGAATATGTTGTAAAAATTGTACTGAGGATGATGTATGAATACTGGGTCTAAAACTATGTGATGGAAACTGACATAACTCAAGGATCTAAATATATAAATATCTTGAGCATGAATGAATAAACATACAAAACCAAACATAACCTGTACTAAGCAGATCTGATTAACTGATTGACCCATGCCTGTATGACTGAACAACTGAAATCTAAGTAAATGGATAACTAATGTATGTATAGTAAGTAGCTAATAAATAAGTACTGACTAACTGATATCTAAAAGCTGAATAACTAATAACGGAATACTAAATAAGTGGCATCTGAATACTGGTTAACTGACATCTGTATGCTAATTATCTGATAACTGTATATTGATTAACTGATATCTGAATACTGATCATGTAAAACTGATCTATACTTGGTCTGAATAACTGGACTGAAACTGTGGGAGATATCATGTAACTGACATGTCCCAATCGGAGCTAATCGGGGTCCAACCTCTAACCCCAGTTGAAAGGGTGTCAGTACCGTGCCATGGGTATTAACACTAGCTGTGTGGATCCACTAATCTGTTGTCCTGAAGGACCAGGGTATCAAGCCTAAACTGACGGGTGACCCCTGAGAGGAAGTCAAACCTAAACTGATAGGTGACCCCTCATATCCTATGCTAACAACATAGTTCTTGAACTCAGGGACTACTACTAATGACTCTACTTAAACTAACGGGGAAGCCGCCATCTCTGCATTCGCTCAGTGCTAAATCCTACTCCCAACTAAACTGACACTAATACTGACTTAAGTTTAACTGAACATAACAACTGATAATGCTCAACATGGTCATAACAACTAAGTAAAATGATAGGGGTCATGGTGTAACTGACTTATTACTTGAAAATCTGAAATCATGTAAACACATAGGTATCAACTGTTCATAACCCGCCAGTACTAAATGATCATAAATTAAGATATCAAGCTTAAAACTGTAGTATGAAATCATGGTTCAAAGACTCAAGACATAAACATTTCACCCAATAAGTAAGAAGCATGAATTTGAACATAGAGATGGGTTAGGCATGGGAAAACAATATGATTACATGGATAATTCATGACTTGGAAATTTTACATGAAAATAATAGAACATGGTATGAAATCTTGCAACTCAAAACATGAAATTGCTTAATTCACTTGTAAACACTTGTAAACATGACTTTTAATTGATTTGGAAAGGGATTCGTGGATTAATTACATGAAGTAGAATAAGATTAATACTCTCAAGTTAAAAATAGGGTTTTGGGGCTCAATGGGTGAAAGGGACCCATTGATGAATATCCATATACCTTAATTGAATGAATTCTTGAAGAAATCTTGAAATAAAAGTTTGAATCCTTGTGTTCTTGAGATAAGAAGCTTGGATTATTATTCTTGGGAAAAGAGAGGGTTCGTACGTGAGAAATTTTGAGAAAGATGGGCAAATAATGCCTTTTTTAGTGTTATAAATAGTGTTTTAGACGATTGGGTTGAGGGAAAAAGACCCAATTACCCCTTGACCCTTGAGGAGCTGGAACAGTGGGGGAATAACCTCCATGGCGCGGACCTTATTCTGGGGCAGAGACCCGCGCGTCGCGGCCATATCGTGGACCCTAACTGTTTCTCACGAAAATAAGCATAACTTTTTGCTTGGGTATCAGATTAAGGCAAAATTGGCATTGTTGGAAAGCTAACGCAATTATCTATCATTTGGTGGTCTTGGGATGAAAAAATCCACATACATAAAAAGTTATACACGTTCAAAGTTGACCCTTATATAATCGAATATCAAAATTTGGCGGAATCAAAGGCTCTTAACTCAACTTTGCATTGACTGAATTGAATTTACAACTTGCATGGACATGAATGAATTACCTCATTGAATAGGCATATTCATAAAACTTCAGATAGTAAGACTAGGTGGAAAGATGGAAAACCATAGAAACTTGTCTGTCTGACTGCTAAACTGGATTGCTGTCTATACGAACTAAATTATACTGAAAGTTCATACTCAACTAGAGTATTTATCCAACATTTTTCAAGCTTATCCCCACTTCTCAAATACTCGCATGGGTATATATTACTACTCCAGCCAAAGTTTGAGTTGAGCTACATACTCTCACCATGTTCAAGCCTAACTCGAAATCACAAGGTACTGCACATAACACCATAATACTTGTCTAAACCATGGATTCAATACCTCATGCGTGTTTCACAGCTCTCATCTCAAGAATAATTCTTCTTACCACTTCAACAACTAAATTCAACCTTTTATTAGGAATTCACTAGCGCATAATGCACCCATCCACTTATACACCAATATAACATTCAAGCCTATATTCATAACCACATATGAACTTCTAGGAAAACTACCATAAAATCATTTTTCTCATATTCTCTAAACCTCTATCAATTACAACTTCCATGCCCTATCCTTAAGAAAACACACACAAAATTTCAACTAACCATGGCATATATAAAAAGCTCTACCTCAATATTTCTTCAAACTTATAGCCTTATACAAAACAAGCATACGACAATCTTTCCACAATAGGGAACATTTACTCTCTCCCATCTAAATAGTTGTTCATCACCACTATCATAACATTAAGAAGAGGTCACTGAAAGGTTAGAACATGAGTACTTGAATCATGAAAGAATACTACGCTTAACTTTGATACTTAACTGATTCCTGAGGGATAGAGTATCAACGACATGAATTCATTACAGAGATCTAAACTAAAGACATACATGACATAATCTGAATTTCTCTAATCATTAAGAGTGTAACATGAGTACCTGGGCTGAACATTCTGCAAAGCATGAGTACATGAGTCATGAGCTGCATGACCTGAGTTTGGAGTTCATAAATTCATGAAATATGATTTTTACTACTGAGTGTACTAGAACTTCTCATACTAGAAATTGAAAGCGTACATGATTCTATGGAAAGTGCATGAATATGAGCTATGATCATGGAGCTGATATGCAAGGCATGAGTAGATGTCGTGATGACTGAAATACAAAACTTTGCACTAAAATAAGAATGGGTCGAGCATCTTTCTCCCCTACTGATATTCTACAATACACTAATATCACTACTAGAATCTGAGAGCCTAACTTTGTTACTTGTTCTATCATCTCCCTCTTAGATTTAAGCCAAAATTCTAAGTTTGTGGACCCTCTAATAAACTCTAAACTGAACTACAACCACTTTACTCTAGAGCCCGAGATATAACAATACTGACCTCGAAATACCTGAAAGTGTAAGGCTCACGCTAGTACTTCTTTCTGAGATACAACTCTTAGCTTTCTATAGCCCCAATAGGCATCATATAATAACTTAAACACTAACTAACTTAGAATCTTCATGAGTATCACCATACATTGAGTTCACACCATTTAGAATTTCAATTCTCCTTTCTATTTGTTCAATCTTCCAAGATTCAAACTTAGATTCTAACACTTAACATGGATATTCCTAACTTTTAATGAACTATACTAACTTCCTTCATAGCCTACTAATATCACATTTCTAAACTTATATTTTTCCCTAAACCATGAGATTACCATTACACCAAAATACCTGACATTAACAACCTATAGCCCATAACTTTGCTGGTAAGAACATCATGTATTACACAACTAGCATCACTCATACTTAGCAACTCAAGGGTACTATCAAGAATACACACTATAAAAACTTAGAAATAATACAATCCCATATCACCTTAGGTACACCTCTAAATCACACCCACATCATCATACTTAATTTTGAATCAATAAACTTAAATTCTTACATGCAATGTTTTAAGCCTACTGGTTCATCTTTCATACAACTAGCCCCATGGATACAAAATCTACTAAATCTAGATAATCACTATCCCCACTTTACTGCTGCTAAATATCTGGGTCCATGCTCCTAACTCTAGATCATATGCTGTCATAGGATTCTGAAAAGGGATCTGAAAGCATATCTGACTTTAGCTTAGTGCACGATTTTTATGAACACGAATGGAATCTTTCAAACTTCAGAACTTAAAAGCACTGATGGGATACTTTCAAGCCTGCGTTCAATCCTATAATTGTCTATGAGGACTATCTGAGAAAACTCTATCTGTTAGGATTTAAGCTTGGCCATTTCTGCTGCCTCAAGAATAAGGCAGAGTTGGCATGAATGGATTAATGTAAGAATCTGCAAAAGTTCCTTAGAGAACACTTCTACTGCACTATCTGAGATATGGAAAAAGAGAAATATTTCTTAAATGCATTGTATTCTATCAAAGAAAAGTACAAATATCTCCATACTGTTTCGCAAAACTCTAATAGACACGGATTCATAGACACCCTAGGATACTTGAACCTTGTGCTCTGATACTAAGTTTGTCATGACCCGAGGTTACTCCCTAGTCATAACACGGTGCTTGGAACCACAAGTGATCCCAAGCTAACCCACGAACTGGCATACTGCTTGAGCAACTAATTTGAATTGTATAAAAACTAAATTTATTGAGCGAAAACATGATTATGAGAAAGTCTAAATAAATAAAATACTGATAAATTTTACAAAATAATAAAACTGAATAAGGAAACTTGAATTACATGAGTGGCTCTGACTAACTATCTATGAAGCCTCTGTTATACTGATTGTAGGTGGCTAAGACATGCCTCCAACTGCCACAAATCAATACACAAGAATAATAATAATATAGTGTATGAACTACAACTGACTGGAGGCCCAAAAACAAGAGAACTCATCACCTACTGGCTAGAAGCTACAAGTTATCTAATTATGATGTGTAGGCTACAACTGGTACCTATATTCTGAGACAATGTAGCACATAGACATATATGTGAATCAATACTTTAGAATGTACTGAGTATATAGAGACATGCACTAAATTATGAAAATACTTAAAACATACTTTAAAACTGAGGATATAAGTTATTTGCTAAAGCATACATTTGAAACGTGGCTATATGTGAAAACTATAAATCATAGTGAAATTTATAAATCATGAGATGAAAATAATTCTGTAAGCCAGGAAGCGGTAGAAACATAAATGTTGTAAGTAAATCTATCATAAGGCTGAATATGCTGTAAAAACTGTACTGAGGATGATGTATGAATACTGGGTCTGAAACTATAGGGTGAAAACTAACATAACTCAAGGATCTGAATATACAAATATTTTGAGCATGAATGAACAAACACACAAAACCAAACATAACCTGTACTAAGCAGATCTGATTGACTGAATTATTGATGCTTGTGTGACCGAATAATTGAAGTCTAAGTAAATGGATAGATAATGTCTGCATACTAAGCAGCTGATATATGAATACTGACTAACTAATATCTGAAAGCTGAATAACTGATAACTAAATCCTAAATAAGTGACATCTGAATACTGGTTAACTGATATCTATATGCTGATTATCTGATAACTATATACTAATTAACTAATATCTGAATACTGATTATGTAAAATTGAACTGTACTTGGTCTGAATAACTGGACTAAAATTGTGGGAGGTATCATGTAATCAACATGTCCCAATCTAAGCAAATCGGGGTCCAACCTGTAACCCCAGTTGGAAGGGTGTCAGTACTGCGCCACAGGTATTAACACTGGTTGTGTGGATCCACTAATCTGTTGTCCCAAAGGACCAAGGTGTTAAGCCTAAACTGACGAGTGACCCCTGAGATGAAGTCGAGCCTAAACTGACAGGTGACCTCTCATATCCTACTCTGGATACGTAGTTCTGGAACTCAGGGACTACTACTAATGACTCTACCTAAACTGACAGGGAAGCTGCCATCCCTGCATTTCCTCAATGCTGAATCCTACTCCCAACTGAACTGACACTAGTACTGACTTAAGTTCAACTGAACATAACAACTGATAGTGCTCAACGTGATCATAACAACTGAGTACAATGATAGAAGTCATGGTGTAACTGACTTATTTCTTGAAAATCTGAAATCATGTAAACACATAGGTAGCAGGTGTTCATAACCCGCCAGTACTAAATGATCATAAAATAAGATATCAAGCTTAAAACTATAGTATGGAATCATGGTTCAAAGACTCAAGACATAAATATTTCATCCAAAAAGTAAACGTGGATTTGAACATGGAGATGGGCTAGGCATGAGAAAACAACATGATTACATGGCTAAATTCATAACTTGGGAATTTAGCGTAAAAACAATGGAACATGGCATGAAATCTTTCAACTCAAAACATGAAATAGCTTATTCACTTGTAAACACTTGTAAACATGACTTTTAATTGATTTGGCAAGGTATTCGTGGATTAATTACATGAAGTAGAATAAGATTAATACTCTCAAGTTAAAAATAAGATTTTTTGGGCTCAATGGATGAAAAGGACCCATTGATGAATATCCACACACGTTAATTGAATGGATTCTTGAAATTAAAGTTTGAATCCTTGCGTTCTTTAGAGAATAAGCTTGAATTATTATTCTTGGGAAAAGAGAAGGTTTCTATATGAGAAATTTTGAGGAAGATGAAAAAACAATGCCCCTTTTAGTGTTATAAATCGTGCTTTGAGCGATTGGAATTGAGGGGAAAGGACTCAATTTCCCCTTGACCCTTAGGGAGCTGGAACAGTGAGGGAATCATCTCCGTGGTGCAGACATTATTCCAAGGGAGAGACCGACGCTTCGCGCTCCTTATTCTGAGGCAGAGATCGAGCAACGTGGCCATATCATGGAACTTTACTATTTCTCACAAAAATAGGCATAACTTTTCGCTCGAGTATCGAATTAAGGCGAAATTGATATATCTGGAAAGCTAGCTCAATTATCTATCATTTGGTGGGTCTTGGTCTAAAAAATTCTACATCTATAAAAAGTTTTACACATTCAAAGTTGACCCTTGTAGAATCGAATACCAAAAATTGACCGAATCAAAGGCTCTTAGCTCAACTTTGCTCTAAGTATTTTTTATGAACATTTTTCAATTCAAAAGTATTCTTAATACTAGGATAATGATCATGACACATATATTCACATACAAATCATGAAATTAGAGTTTACATACGTAGGAACGACGGATCAATTTCTAGCTCAAAAATGCAGGGTGTTACTCACATGTATTAGATCAAAAATAGATTTAATTAAAATAACACTAGATTAAAAGGATAGCTTATATTGGCTTGACATGGTACAAATAACACAAGGAGATAAAAAATTTGAACAAGATGCAGAATTTGAAAAAAAATTCTTCATATTATTTCTTCACATATGCCCTAATTTGTAGTGCAATAGTTTTTTCTTTACATTGAAATCAAAATAACTTGACAAGAAGTAAATTTATCTTCTAAATAACTAGAAAAGAAAAGACTATGAGGATTAAAATTAGGTAGGCTCTTTATAGAAACTTCTGAACGACTTGATTTGAGAACATATAGACCTTATTGCTATCTACCAAGCACCTGAGGGCTCTTCTATGAAGGGTCTTGCAACATGAAATAAGTGTTAGCGGTGAAAAGAATAAATTTCTAAAGTTGTTTACACAACTTATGAATAGAAATTAAATTGAACGTAAAAGATGGAATATATAAAATATTTTGCAAAGTTAAATTATGCACATGAGAAACAGATCCTAAATGAGCAAATTTGACATTGTGGGAGTTAGGAAGAGTTACTGTTATAGCTTTTGAAAGAAGAATTAAGATTTTAAAGTTTTTTTTATCAAAAGTTATGTGTTCAGATGCTCCACTATCTAATATTCAAGAATCGTGGTCAATTATAAACAAACAAGCATAAGAATTGAAAAACTTAGTCATACCAAATCAGGTTATGTTTGCAGATGAATCTACATTTCCTGCATCTTTCTGATTCAATTTTTTGTAAAAGTTACGAGAGTTACGAAAGATTATCTTCGTTTAAAGAGTTCAGATTTGTGACATTCTCTGCAGTCTGTTGAGATCTCTCTCTTGTGTTAAAAATATTATCAGCAACAGATCTCTTTTGATATTTTTAAAATTTAGTGAATTTAAAATCAGAGGGAAAATCATGAATCTTATAACAGTTGTCAATGGCATGCCCTATTTTCTTGCAATAATTGCACATCATAGAACTATTCTTGATAGAATTTTCAGCTTGAGTTTTATACTCATTGAACCTCTTTTCCCAACTATTACCAACAAAGAAAGAAGCTGATTCTCATGGATAAACAGGAGTGGTATAAATTTCTCTTTGCTTTTCGTCTTGAATAACAAGGGAGTAAGCGTGATCAATAGTGGGTAGAGGGGAAGACAACAAAATATTACTCCTAACACCTATGAAAATGTTATTAAGACTCATAAAAAATTGAAGAAGTCTCTCATCTTGATAAGCCTTTGCACCTTTTTTTTTACCCACATTCACACTCACAAGTACATGCAGAGAATGAATTTATTGCATCTAACTCATCCCATAGACTCTTTATTTTTGTAAAATAAGCATAAATACTGAAATTTTCTTGAGCTACTGTATTTAATTTTTTTTTAAGTTGAAAAAGTTTAGCACCATTAGCCTAATCAAATCTATCTTATAGATCAGATCACAACACTTTGACACTTTTGAAATACAAAATAGACTCAGCAATTTCTTTGAAAAGGAAATTCAATAACCAAGATAGGACCATATCATTACATCTTGACCAAGCTCCTTGAAGTCCTGTTTCAGCCTTAGGACAAACTAGGGATCCATCAATAAATTCTAGTTTGTTCTTTGTTGAGAGAGCTAAATAATTGTCCTTCTCCATCCACCGTAGTTTCTCCCATAAAAAATGGTGAAAATTAGGTTCATACTTGTAAGAGCAGAAGGGTGAATGTAGAAAGCGTGTGAAGAGTCCACTACGTTGATTGTAGGAATACTATCACTTCTTTCAGATTGTGAAGTGCTAATAACAGAAGGTGATTTTGAAGGTGATACAACATAGTCATCTTTAAAAAGGACAAAGAAGAAGTTAGAAATTAAGGACTGAAATTGAAAAAAAAAAATTGCTCTTGATACCATGCAAAAATAAACAAAGTAGAGTAAGAGATTTTCCTTCTTATTACTTGATGAATTCTTTGTACAAAATACCCCTATTTATAGCCAACCTAATACAATAACCCTACATAATAAAAGAAAAAAAAATATTGGGTACATCTAAAAAAAAGGAAAAAAAATATCTAGCATGTACCTAAAATATATTTACAAGAATTGACTAGATATTCACAATGAATTTCAACAAGAAAATAAAATATTGAATCCCAACAAAAAAAAATATTGAATCCCAACAACGAGAAAAGAGATTGAGTATAGACATAGAAATTAAACTTCACCACAATGTAAAAGACAAACCTCAAAAAACTTACATAGAATACTTTTGCAATCCAAGAGCACTATAGTCTACAATAAAATTCACAAGAATTTTAACTAGTATTAAAAACATCAAGTGCCACTTTACTCTGTTTTTAAAATTATGCATTTTTAAGTGTTCTTTACACTCTATTACCAATTAACTTCTGTTATAAATAATTAACTAGAAAATCCCAAAAGAGTTCAACTCGTCTCTTTCTCCTCTTAATTTTTATTAGTATCGGATAAAGTTTTTGCATATATAATTTGCTTAACAAGTGAGAAAATCATATCAAATATAATCATGTAAAAGTTAAAATTTTATTTTAAGAAGGAATATCTCAAATAAAGATATCTTATTTTAAAAAAAACGATTCTTTAGTTGGAAAAAAGGAATGGAGATATACATCAAATTCTATGATATATTTATTGAAAAAGTACTAGTGAAAAATGTTAATATCTTGAAAAAACTCTCATCTCTTGGAATAGCTAAAAACAAGAATTTATGTCTCCCCATCATAAGGATTGGCTACATTTGCATATCACAATATTGTGCTCAATTGTTTTTTATGTCTCATCGGCTTAGTGATTATGATTTATCTTTCAAACCATCTTAAATATTTTGTGATAATTCAAATATTATTTTTCTTTCAAAAAATTGTGTGCATCATTCTAAAGCAAATAATATTGATATTAAGTATTATTTTATTAGAAATCATGTCATAAAAGGCAGTATTGAAATTATATTTTTTTTAATTGAAAGTTAATTTGCTAATTTTTTACCAATCTCTCTTAGGAGAGATAAATTTTGTTATTTACAAAAGTCTCTTGTTAATTATTATTTCCTTCCTTTTTTTTTATAGTATGCTTATCACCAGTCTTCTTGAAGCTAGTTGCATTTGCCTTGATGATCATCCCTAATATCACTATCAAGCAATGCTATAATTTTATAGCCTTTGATAGTATGAGATAACTCTGTTTGATGATACTTGAACGAAGAAGGATGATTGTAATGATACCATGATTGTTTCTCTTTCCAAAATTCTTGATCTCGTATTTTTTTTTTTTATGATCTTTTATCATTGCTCTTCAAAAGTTCTTGTTAAATTGACAGCTCTAGATGCAAAACTTGAGTCTCATGAATTTTATGGCTTTCAATTTATGCAATGTGAGGCAAATTCATGACAATATGAAGAAAACAAGTATTGATGTTGCGCGTCTCAAGATAAAGCTAGATCAAGTGATAAAAAAGCTATCAAACTTTTGAAAGACCTTCCACCTAAAATGTCTGACAAAATATCTTATTGGCACCAATTGATGTTATGAAGGAAATTATGGTTTTCATCTTGGTTTACTTTCTTAAGCCTCATTAGATATTTTTTGAATTGTCCTAAACTTTGCGTTATTTAGACATCAGCGCAATTGATTATTCTTTTTAGCTGTTTTGTTGCTCTAAAAATTATCTTTGTTCATATCTGCATCATATTAGTTACATAATTATATATTCGTGGTGATTGTATCTTTATCATATGTGATTGCACACATTAACGAGCGCGGGAATAAGTCAACTTCAAATGAGTCCACTAAGTGCCCACATTCAAGAGAGTCAACTTGTTATAAAGTTTAGAGACATTACAAATAGAAAAATTGACTAGAATTAATTAATTCATCTGTCGTCATCATTTAAAAGAAGAAGATGATTAATGTATAATTTAAACGATGACTTATTTATTGAAAGTACTTATTTTACATGTACAGGAAAATAAGAAAATTCTAAGAAGTAAAACTAATTTATTAAAAATGAAGTTGAATAAGATGAAAACAAATATTGTATTCACATAAGGAAAGGGAAAAAAGACTCAATAAGGATTCATAATCAAGCAACAAGTACCAAGAGCTCTAGTGGTCAAAATCATAGAAGGCAACCAACAACAAGTCAAGTTTGAAGATTTGTTTAACGACTCTAAAAAAATATTATTGATGATACATCATATCAAAAGTTACTAGAAAAGAGATTGTGAGTAGATGCAATAGCTACACTCCTTCACAACTGTACAAGTCAAACCTCAAAGAGCTTACAAAGAACACTCTTGCAACCCGATGAAACTGGACTAAGATTCATATTAGATCCCAATCAGTATAAAAATAAATAATCATATAGTAACTCACATTAAGAATAAATCACTGTAAGCAGATAAATGAGGGAAGAGATAGGAAAAGATCAACTATCTTAGAATCAGAGAAGAAGTGAGAAGAAAGAAGAGTAAATTATTGTGTTGTATTGATATATTTAGAATTATATCTCTGTTAGTAGTACATAGTCGACTATATGTAGAGTACAAGATAGCTTAACAGTGAAGTGTCAACAATGTAACTAACGTCTTGGTACAGTAACTGTCTTTCCCTTATTTTTCTTTCTTTATTCTCATTCCTCAACACTCTCCCTCAAACTTGGCCTGCAAAAATATTAACAAGGCCAAGTTTGGACATTAAGTATTCATGTTGAACCTTGGTTAAGCCTTTAGTAAAAACATCTGCAGGTTGGTCATGAGTGGATATATATTCAATCTTGATCAGCCCTTGTTGGATCTTTTCTCTCATAAAGTAGCAGTCTATTTTTATATGTTTAGTCCTCTCATGATAGATAGGAGTTGCAGCTATTTGCAAGGCTACTTTATTGTCACTGAATATGGTCACATGTAGTTGTAGTTGAACACCTAGATCCTTGATCAAACCAACTAGCTATGTAAGTTCTGCAACTGTTGAGGCAAGGCTTTTATACTCTGATTCAGTTGGACTCCTAGAAATAGTTGATTATTTCTTTGACTTCCAAGAAATTACAGATTCACCTAATTTAATAGTAAAGCCTGTAATAGACTTCCTAGAGAAAGCATATGCAGCCCAATCTGTATTACAATGAGCTGTAAAAATATCTCCTTTTAGCTAGACATAAGACTACCTTATCCTAGTTTTCCTTTTATATATTTGATTATTCTAAGTGTTGCATTTATGTGAGACTATTTTGGACACTGCAAGAATTGACTCAAGGTTTGCACACTGTATGCTATGTTTGATCTTGTTATTGTGAGGTATAACAAATTCCCTATTATCCTTTGGTACATCCTTTGATCAGCTAGTACTTAATATTTTGACCTTGCATCATATGAAACATGTTGATCATATTCTGTAGTTATCAATTTCCCTATAGTAGCAAGAGGAGTAGGTGTTGATTTAACAGTATTGAGACCTATTTCTGAGATTAATGCCAGTGTATACTTCCTCTGATGCATCACAATTCCTTGTTTAGACCTTGCAAATTCAATGCCTAGGAAGTACTTTAGTTTTCCAAGATTCTTCATCTTAAAATCTTTGTGAAGATCCTCTTTGGTTTTACTTATCTGATCAAGTCTGCTACTAGTTACTAGTATGTCATCTTCATAAACTAGTACAATAATTATTCCTCCACTTGTCTCTTTGATGTATAGAGAATGATCATACTGAATCTGTCTGAAGTTACATTTGATCAAGGCTTGATACAGTTTTGCATTCCATTATCTTGGTGCTTGCTCAACCAATATACGAATTTTGAAAGTCTGCACACCTGTCTCCCCCTGACCTTTAAAACCTTATGGGAGTTCCATATAGATCTCATTTTATAAATCACCTTGTAAAAAGGCACTGTATACATCCATTTTATGGATATGCCAATTTCTAGCTGCTACAATAGCCAAGAGAGTCATCAGAGTAACCATTTTCACCACTGGGCTAAAGGTTTCTTGATAGTTTATCCCTTCCTTTTAACTGAACCTTTTTGCTGCCAACCTTACCTTGAATCTTTCTATTTCTCCTTAAGCTTTGTACTTGAATTTTGTAAATCTATTTGCACCCTATAGAATGCTTGCCTTTAGGAAGAGTGACCTCCTGCCAAGTATTATTGTTTTCAAGAGTAGTTATCTCAGATTGCATAGTATCTACCCACCTAGGATCATTAACTACCTCTGCATAAGTTGGTGGTTCAACAAGGTTAGAGAATTTAGATAAGTAGATTGATATTTATTAGACAGATTAACATAAGAAACATAGTTTGAGAGAGGATATAAAATAAAATATTGTCATTTATAGTTAATGACACAAAGTCTTTCATCCATCCAGGTGGATGTGTGCCCATGGTGGATTTTCTTTGATCAGGATATATTCTAGCTTATGTAGTAGCTTGTTGAGGCAATTCAGTAGCTGGTTGTCTAACAGCTTGTCTAGTTATTCTTCTGGTATAGTATCTTGTTGTAGTAGGAATTGATGCAGCAGGAACTGTAGTTGACTGGACTAGAGTAGTATTAGTTGTATTTTTTAGTTATTCAGTCTAAAATTGTGATTGTGAGGCATTCTGAATAGTTGGTTGTGGTTGTGAGCTGTTCTCAACAGGTGTTTGTAACTATGAACCAGGATCATCTCTTGTCTTATCAGTAACTAACTCATCACTACTCCCTATTGTCAAGTCACATGTAGGAAATAAAGATTGTGAAGCTTGAGTCATAGTGTCCTTGAATGGAAATATATCTTCCAAGAAAATGACATCCCTATTGACAAAGAATATCTTGCCAGTAAGATCATAAAGGATGTAACCTTTCTTTGTTTCTGATTAGCCCATGTGAATAGACTTTCTTGATCTAGGCTTAAGTTTATCCAATTCATGTACTATCTTTGCAAAACACAAACAGCCTAAGACCTTTAGATGATCTAGTGCAGGTTTCTTATTGTACAATTTTTCATAAGGTGTGATATATCCTGATACAGAAAAAAGAATCCTGTTTATTAGATATGTAGCAGCTTTAACACAATTTCCCCAAAACCTTAAAGTATATTATCTTGAAACCTAATAGCTCTTGTTATTTCTAGCAAATGCATATGCTTTATTTCAGCTATACCATTTTGTTGAGGTGTATATGAGCAAAAAGTTTGATGAGTTATGCCTAGATTTGCAAAGTGTTCAAAACGCATGTGATTGAAAAATTCAGTACCATTATCAGTTCTAATCACTTTTACACAAGTATCAAATTGGTTTTGAACGTAATACAAAAAATGCTTAAGAACAACAATGACATCAATTTTCAGCTTGAGTAAAAATACCCATGTCTTTCTAGTAAGATCATCCACAACAGTTAAGAAGGACCTGTGTCCATCACAAGTAGGAACCTTATAACGACCCCAGAGATCCATATACACTAAATCAAAAGCTTTAACCCTAGATGTACTACTAGAAGGAAAGGCTAGCCTAGTTTGTTTAGCAAATGGACAGACTTCACACTTATTTATGTTGTCATTGACATGAGTCTTTGAAATAGAAAATATGTGAGATAGTATCCTAAAAGGAACATGTCCAAGCCTCTTATACCATAGCCTTAGATCATATTTATTTGTATTCTGAGTATTGAACACACAGCCTGCTACTTTGCCATGTCCTGAAAGCTTTTGTCTCAATAAGAATTATAGTCCATTTTTCTCTCTACCAATCTCCTTCACCTTCCCACTCCAAAGATCCAGAAATACACAAAAGTTAGGGAAGAATATAGTTGAACAGTTAAGTTGCTTAGTAGCCTTTGAGACTGATAACAAATTGTATTTAAACTGGGGTAGATGAAAAATATTTTGGATAGTACTATTTTTAGAAATATTACTACATCCAGTGTGTGCCACTAGTGATACATCGTCATTTGGTAGTATTACTATTTTTTGGATTCACTGCCTGAGATATTGAATTTTTGTTTAGAATATCAATATCTAGAGTCATATGGTTTGTAGCACCTGTGTCAATAATCCACTCAGGTGGATTATTGTAGACCATCAAGGTACTACCAATACCTGACATATTTGTTGCACTAGCAGATGCATGGATAATGTCACTTGATTGTGTTGCTCCAGCATCTTGCATATCTGAGTGTATTGCTCAGGTGTGAACCTTGGGGGGTAAAGATAGCAGTCCAACACTTTAATTTTGGTGATGTTGATCCCAATCGTCAACCACAACATTGTGAGTACTAGAAGCAATTTTCCTCTACTTGTACTTGTGATCATAGCCAGTCCTAGCTTCATTATTGTAAGACCTCGTAAAGTCCTAGTTCATTTTAGTCCTATATAGCATGTCAAAAGAGGTCCCAGACTTAGAAAAATTACAGCTAAGTGTTAAGACTTAGTCTCATTTTTGTCCTCGATATTTCGATGGTCTCATTTTTTATCTTTTCGATCTTAAATTATTGATTTTTAAATTGATTCATGATCAGGGTTATCTATAGATTATCTCGGGTGAGTTTCAGAATTTTTGGACATCGTTTGAAACATGTTTGGATGACCAAAATAGTGAGCCAACGCGATCAGGACGCGTCGCCACCATCGACGCGGCGCGTCGACAATTGCATCAACACCATCGATGTGATGCATCATCTGCAGCATCACTGGGCACGTTTTGTGTAATTAATCTCGAGTCTAGAGGGGTAGTTGGGTCATTTTTTTCCCAAGTTAAATCAGTCAAAAATACAAAATTAAGCATGGGAAAGGGCAAAACATATCATTCTTCACAAAACTTCTCAAGAACAAAACCCTAGGTTCATCAAATTCAAGTCCAAGTCTCAAGAATTCACCAACAAGTCTCACTAATTCAGAAACCAAGGCATGTTAAATGTTCATCCATGAGTCCTTTCCACCCATGGAGTCCAAGAATCTAATTTTAAATTTAAAGTTATGATTTTTGCAAGTTATTGTGATTTTTAACCATGAATCCCCATGAATCTTGATTCTATACCATGTTTACATGGAATTATTATTGTTATTAAATCCCACACGTTTGAATAATATTGTTCGCTGATTTAAATCACAATTAGTGTTGTTGATGTTGAAAACATCCTATTACAACAAGCTTTAAACTATTCCCATGCTTGGCTTAAACTACGAATATCAAGTGTTTGATGAAATGCCTATAAGAATGAATTTTGAATAAATGCTTTCACATTATGTCCTCAAAGTTTTAGTATTATTTTGCTATTATTGTTATCGAGTCTTGGGGGTTATGAATACCCGAAAATATAGTTGTTTACTTAGTCTCAGTATCTTCAGAATAGTTTCAGATATGTTATGAGCATTATCAGTTTAGTCAGTTATCATAATCAGTTAAACATAGAATAGTTTAGTATCCCGAGTCAGTTCAGTTGGGAATAGGATTTAGCACCTAGCGAGTGCAGGGATGGCAGCTTCCCCGTCAGTTAGGCAGAGTCGTTAGTAGCAGTCCCTGTACTCCAGAACTACATAGCCAGCGTAAGATATAAAGAGTCACCCATCAGTTTAGACTTGACACCCTTAGTCCTTCGGGACAACATATTAGTGGATCCACATAGCCAGTGTTAGTACCCGTGGCACGATACTGACACCCTTCCAACTGGGGTCACAGGTTGGACCCCAATTTTCTCATTGGGGCATGTCGATTAGATAATAGCTCCCGCAATTTCAGTCCAGTAATCAGCTCAGTAATTCAGTTTTAATTTTGCTTGACCATAGCATACAGATATAAGTTATTCACTTATCAGTATTCAGTATCTCAGTTTACAAATTATATTCAGAATATGTTTTATGCTTGGTCATAAATTCTCAGTCTTTACAAATTTCATGTATTTTATTCAATACTCCATGCTATACATTCAGTCAGTTATTACTCATGCACATGAACCCATGCATATCAGTCTAACCTCATTTAGCATACCAGTACATTTAAAGTACCGACCGCATACTCATTTTTTGCGCTATGATGTCTAATATTATAGGTTAGGATGCTCAGTTCCCTGATCATGCATAGATATACAAGATTATCAGTTGTAGCAGTTATTTACCTTCGCTTACTTTATCAGTTTCAATATTTTCTATTCAGTAGGAGTTAGTTGGGGATTTGTCCCCTCAGCTCCACAGTCAGTCAATAGAGATTTTTTCAGACTAGTACAGATAGTTATTCAGTCTTCAATTTTTCGGTTGTTATTGTCAGTCATTTTATCAGTATTTTTAGTATTATTTTACAGACATTATCAGAACTATGATTTAAAACTTTATGGCATTCCTCAGTTAAATTCCGCATATGATCTTTTGTTATTAGTTTTACTCAATGCTCACAGTAGGTACCAGCTCATTGGTTAGCTTGTGGTCTCTTGGGACCATAAGCATCGTGTGGCGCCCAGGGTGTACTCTCGGGGCGTTACAATTATGAATCTTGTGCTTCCATGTTTAGGATGTCCAGGAGGGTAACCAACAAGTTTGTAGCAATCTATCTTGTAATGACCTTTCATCTTGCAATGATCACACACAATACTAGATTATAGGTTGACACATAGTTTCTCTTCCCTTTCTGATAGTTACCTTGATAACTACCACCTTTATAGTTAGTCTTAGAGTACATGAAAACTGTATCAGCTGCATTAGGAGCAGCACTAAGAAGACCTATGGCATGCACAGACTGAGCCACAATTTTTTTATTCTCATCACTCATAATCATAGAGTAGGCCATGTTGACAGTTGGTGGTGATGTCATAAACAAGATCTGGCTTCTTGCTTGGGAGTATGTGTCATTTAAGCTCATTAGAAACTGATACAACTTTTGTCTTTGAAGATAATCCAAGAAATCTCTTAATTTTTCACAGCTATAGACAGGAGATGGAACTAAAGATTCAAACTCATCCCATAAGTCTTTCAGCTTAGTGAAATATACAGACACAGATTGAACTCCCTAAGTCATGGTTGCAATTTCTTGGTGAGAGTTATTAAGTTCTTTAACCACCTATTTTATCAAATCTTTTCTTAAGATCTAACCACACAGAATATACAGCAGAGGCAAGGACTACCCCTCCAAGTAATTCAGTAGACACTGGATTCATAAGCAAAGAAAGTACTATAGCATTGACTCTTTCCCATTGGTTTCCCAGGTCAGCAGAGAAATTTTCTTTCTTACAGGAGCCATCAACTATACCAAATTTATTATGTCCTAGTAGTGCAATTCGAACAGCCTTACTCCATACAACATAATTTTCACTCCCCTTTAATTGGAAAGATACAAAAGAAGTACTTGATACATCTACAGAAGAGAAGAACAGAGGATGATTGCAATCCAATGAAGTCTGCACTGGCTATTGGATTGATCCACTATTGTTGCGAACTGATCCATCAGTAGTCATCTTTAATAGAGTAGAGTTCCTTTCAAAGCAACTCAATTAGTCAAGCAGTTACTTTTGGAGTAACTCAAGAAATTTTCAGAATTCTGAAATTCTTGAATGTGTAGATGAACACCAAAGAATTCAAATCAGAATTTGAAGGATCAATAAGAGTACTGATTCAATTCAGTTGGCTCTGATAACATGAATAATAATGCAGTAACTCACATTAAGAATGAATCACTGTAAGCAGAGAAATGAGGGAAGAGATAGGAGAAGATCAACTATCTTAGAATCAGAGAAGAAAGAAGGGTAAATCATTATTTTGTATTGATGTATTATCTTTGTTTGTAGTACATAGTCGACTATATATAAAGTAGAAGATAACTTAACAGTGAAGTGTCAACTAACTAACTAACTTCAACAATGTAACTAACTTCTTGGTACAGTAACTGAGTTTCCCTCCTTTTTCTTTCTTTACTCTCATTCCTCAACAAAAAACATCCTATGTCATTTACTTTTTGCCATTCAAGTTATACATTTTTAAGTGTTCTTTACTGTCTCCATTATCAATTGACTCTATTACAGATGGTTGACCAGGAAATAGAAAGAGTTCGATTCACCCCACCCCCATTTGCGCTTTCACTACTTCTCACCAACATAAGTTTTGGATAATTACATCCATTAAAACAACTGAAAAAATTCACCCAATATTCACCTACCGTAGATCATCTAAATTGTTTTTGTCCTCTTCATGTTTATCCCTTGTTCTTGAGAAAGTATCAGATGTGACTTGCAAAATTTTGATATTGGAAAATCTTGATTCTTATCAACGAACATGAATAAAACGCATTTCCCTTTTTTTTTCTTGGTGAGTTAAACTGCATTTGACTATTGGGTGTCTAGTTGCCTAAAGCATTTTTCATTTTAACTTTGAAAAGGTTTATTCAAGTCCAACAAAATTATACGGATTTCATTGCTGAAAATTAAGCCCATCAACTTAATAAGACAAATATTTTGCTTTCACAATTACTTTTGGATTTTACCAGCTAACATCATAACCTAGCTAACCTAGATAATGAAGTGTATCCTATCAAAGTTGTTGACATAATTCAGCTACATAATACATGTACATTACAATGATAGTACATATATTCCTCTCACCATCTACACTGCCAAGCATTGTGCAAGATCATAAAAGTAGCCTGATGATGCGATGGATCCAACAGCACTCTTTCTTCGTTATTGATGCCAAATGAAAATGTAATTTGGATATGGCACGAAAGTACATCAAGAAAAAACTGAAATTTATACACATCCTTGGTCCACCATACCATTGGCAACCGTTAGGAAAGCAGAGATCACTGCTCCATGGACCAACGCCCTGCAAATATTAGGAGACAACCACCTATTGAATTGAGCACATTTGAATAAGAAAATATCTACTCAGGCAAGAACCTATCACGGGAACAATTTCCTTCTGACCGTTTAATATGATTACACTAGATCCGGAAGAATGTATTTAACTGCCCACGCTAATCTTTCGTGGTGTTAGTTTTAGAAACTTACTCTGGACTTTCCTTTTGATAACCAAAATCAGTTGCTGCTTTTAGGGCTCTCTGGTAAGTCTGTTTCATAGCTTCCTGCAGAAAGAAAGAGATACAACTTCACTGTAACTAGGTGTGACATTTGCATCAAAATGGAAAACAGACAAAAGAAGCACCTGGAGGAAAAATGATACTGCTAGCTCATCTCGAGACAATTAGTGTTGGCTTACAGAATATTTAAGGCCAACAAGCATGATAACATACTAAATGAAGATGAATAACACGGAAATATTCTTACAAAATTGACTCCAGCAATCGTTAATTCTGTCTGCTAGAGCACAATAAGAAGCATAGTAATTTTATTTGATTGGCAATTGCTCAAACTACATCTATTTGACTATCACTTACAAACTGAGAGGTTTTATCACATTGACACCTCTAACTGTTACCCCCTCCTCCCATAACCAAAAGGAAAAAGAAAAAACTCCAGTTCTGCATCAAGATTTAAGTGTTAACCTGTAATTTAGACTCAAAATCCTCTGGAGACCAGTTCAAATTGCACTCTTTCAGTTCAAGTTCCCCTGCAACAACCTGCAATGGATAGTAAGAACTTTCATCAATCTAAGAAATGGACACAATCAAGTTGCAGCAAAGTCACTTCACCACAGAAGAAAATATGGGAACCAAGTCACACATACTATGAGCTTAGCTAAATATACTTTAAAAAAAAAAAAAAAAGGGCAGCCTGGTGCACTAAAGCTACCGCTATGCGCGGTGTCCGGGGAAGGGCCCCACCACAAGGGTGTATCGTACGCAGCCTTACCTTGCATTTCTGCTAGAGGTTGTTTCCAAGGCTTGAACCCGTGACCTCCTGGTCACATGGCAGCAACTTTACCAATTACTCCAAGGCTCCCCTTCCTTATCTAAATATACTGTTGACACAAATTGGTGGTGCTTTATGCTTGTTGCCCTAATTTTCTTGCTAAACTTGTGTCTAATACAAGCTTCATAAATGATAAAACTACTACTTCACAAGCTCTAGCTCGTAGAGGAGATGTTAAAAATAAGACACCAATAAAGGAAAAGTTAATCAAGTAAAAAGAAGATGACGGAAGAAATTGGAAATGAATCTTTTGTCAAGAATTATAGGGCATCAAAAATGTTATACGCCCTCATGAAAAGCCAGAGAACTGCAGGACAGATTCCGAAATTCTTTTCGGTGTAAACATAAAACTGTGATCGGATGAAGAGAATGTAGCTTCCTTCTCCCATTTTCATCAGGAGTTCACAGGAATGAACATTTTTCTTCCCTGATACCAAGATGCTTCATCCTTAGCCTTCCCAATACAATCCATCAAGAAGATCGATATTACAGTTTGAAATTACTACTTTAGCATTATATTTTGCCCATGTTGGCAGATCCAATGCCAGTATTAGTGCCACGTGGAACCATTAACTTACTTTGAACTAAAGGAAAAAGATAGTAGAATGCCATAATGCTAAATCTTCAAATCCTTTTATGTATAAAGAAAATGACTTCCGAAGCAAATTCAGGTAGAGCTTGCTATTTTTCAACAAACGAGATACATATCATCAACAGAGAGTAGTTGAGAACAGAAGATCCTACCCCTCCCACACCAGCAGCCATAGAAGGAGCAACTAGGACATTAGCCTTCCTCAAAATGTCAACTGCTTCAGCGGTACATGGCATATTGGAGCCTAAAAATGAACAGCAATACAGTTAAAAGTGGTAAAATAAAACATGGCAACTACACCACTCATTTACAAGTAGGAATAGGATCATGGCAAATAATCACGAAAAAGTGTGAATGATAGCAGGATGGATGTTGACCAATACCTTCTACAAGTATACGGCAACCAGAGTTTACCAAGCTAATGGCGTCAGATTGATTAATTTCATTCTGTGAGGCACAGGGGAATGCAACATCACACCTTTCACTCCAAGGCTTAGCTTCATCATAGTACTTTGAGCGAGCATAAGTCTTAGAGTAGTCTCTGCAAAAATTGCGTATGCCATTTGCTCAAAACTTTAAAAATATATTTGTCTGCATAGCTATTATGAAAACAAAAGAAAAAAGAAAAACCTTAAGCTTCTCTGCTGAGCTTTGATGTCTCTCAGGAAAGATATCTTCAAGAAATCAAATCCATCATCATCCACCAGATAACCCTTTGCGTCTGTTAAATCGTAATTCGCAAACTTAATAATTTAAGTACCCTATTGTATCTGCAATGTATAAGTGGCGCAACAAGCTCTCATTCTCGCCTTCCAGAAGAATATCTATTACAAGCATAGACAGATTGCTCAGTAATCCCTAAATGGTAAGCTCTAAGCCAAGCAATAATATTCATTTGAATAAGGTAGGTTGCAGACTGGACTAATTGCTATTGGAATACAGATTTGTGATGGAATACCTCTCAGTCAAAGGCAGTTTTAACCTTAAAGCACATGAACCCAGTAGCTTTTGTCCAAACATTGTATTTGTATTAAGAAATTTACTAAATACCTAATAAATGTTTATCTGTGAATTCAACTATTATTGTATATTAACTTGAGGTTGTTACAGGAAGCCATAAACTTCAAAAATTGGATCCGTCTCTGCACTCAGTAGTCAGTGCACGTTGAAAATATTTCCAAAGAACTCAGAAAGTTTACCAGATACAGTAATGGGAACAGCTCCATAAGCAATAAGCTTCTCTAGGACATGCATTGCAATCTTTCCAGAACCACTAACTGCACACCTGAACATAAAAGACAAGGTAAACCAGAGGATTTTATTATAAAGCCACACATTCCTCGAAGAAGGAACAAAGCCAAAGAGAACAATAAGTATTGTGAACAATCTCAATTTTTAGGCTACTGTGGGTGTTCCTCCCATCATCATGTTTAATCTCTTTTTTATCGTTTCATCCCAAAACAAAGTGGCCAAACAGATTTTTCATGGCTAAATTGAAATGTTCCAGTAACTCTGCTTTCAACTATTGACTTCATCCTACTCAATCTACACAACCTTCTGCCTCGGCTCAGTAAAATCTAAACCCTAGGAATTATTAGTTAACTTCATCAGCGAAATCACAAACGGAAAAACTAAAGTCAGGATAATGAGTAATGATACAGCTATAGTGTGCCATATTATTTGTAGCTATGAAGCTCAAAATAAATATCTATCAATGATAATCATGAGAGGAAAGAAACTCAAGACGTAAAGGCAATAAGATGGGAGGAAACTGCTAATGGACATTACAGTACTTTGATGCCAAGGTGCAATAGGAACAGCCACACAAAATACTCCTCATACATCAGCAAATATCAAGAGCAAACTTTTCCTTTTCTACTTTGATACCTGCCTATGCAAAATTGCAAATAGTTTTGAAGCCCATAATATATGTCTTGGAGGGGCCATGTTATGATGATTGATGACCTAATAAAGTGCCACCTATGGTGTGTACACTTAAACTATTAATAAGGGTGTTAAGATGATAATTTCTCAAAAATATGCCCAAGATTTGACCAAATGCTAGTTTTAATATCCATTTAAATGGACCTCTATGTGTTCCGGACTTTGATAAATGTTGATCATGAAACTATTTAGCTTTCAAACTGGAAGATCCATACATGAACTCAAGCTGAAATCCATAAATTATGACAAATGGAGAGGGACAGTTTAATATCTAAATGCTACCCAATCATGTCTTCTGACAAAGATCTCCATGAATTTCTATCAGGCTTTCCATTTTTCAGCTGCCCCCCTGATGCAGGTACACTTATAATAGCAAACAGATCCACTGATATTGCCATTAATGAAGATCAGTAAAATAAGCCCCAAATATTAGGCTATTTTTCTCTTATATTTCTGATTTCACACAGAAGGAAATCTGTCATTTGGAAAGGACGGTACCTTAATCCTTTTAGTTCTTTGTTCATGTCAGCAAGTATAAGCTGTGCAAAGAAAACCTGAAAATTGCAAGTCAAACTAGTTGGCAGGAACGAGACAACTATTTAACAATGCAAAACAAACAGAGAAGAAAAGAGACTCTACCAATCCATAGCCAGTGGCCTCAGTTCGAAGACTGGAGCCTGACCAATTAACTCTAGGTCCTGTAAAACTTCCCTGCATAACATATTATATGTAACAATAATTCATGTAACTGGAAAAGAAAGAGAGCGGAGAAAGGGAAAAGCAAAATGTTTATAATCATTTGGATGATATACAATATTCAGTCAAAAGAAAAAGGTCTAAAGTAAACTTCTTATTCAAAGCCACCAAATCTGGCAGTTCACGCATGAATAAACGTTTATCGGAAAAAGGTACGTGTATTATAAATATAGCACCAAGAAGGTGATGTCGAAAGTACTCACAAAAGTATCCACATTTCCCACCATCTCTCCTACCTTTCCTTCCTATCATTAGGTGCATATACACCATCAAGTCCCTGATATCCCACATTAGGATAATAACTCCCCTAGTTCCACTTGCCTCCAATTAAGAAAAACTGACCCATCTGTTCCCCTACAATTTATTTACTACCTCCCTAATATCCCCCTTCACTTTAGTTTCCTGTAAACATATCAAATCTGCTTTCCAAGAAAGAATTAGATTTTTTTGATCAATCTCCTTTTCTTTATGCAGTTTAATACTATATTAAGCATCATTGATCAAGTATAGCGAAATATCCCCCTTACTTCTTGCGGTTACTCATAAATATGCTTCCCATCTCTAGACCTTTCAATTCATTTACTCCATTCTTTTTATTGACTGATTGCTCCTGTTGCTTGCCTATATTCTGCCGCTTCTTGCCATCAGGATTTAAAACCTGCATTGTAATAAATTCTATCTTCCTCCATTATAATGTCATACAATTAAAAACCTACATTGTAATAAATCCTATCTTCCTCCGTTATAATGTCACGGCCTAACTACCGGAAAAACCCTACATTGCAATAAGTCCTATCTTCCTCCGTTATAATGTCATGGCCTAACTACCAGAAAAAACCCCAGTAAAATTGTTGGACTGAATCAGGCTAGAAAGGACTAACATCGAAAAGCGTGCCTAGGAGCATCTATCTAAGGAGCTTGTCTTTAGTTTTGCAGATTTGAACATACATAATGCTAAGCTAACACAAATAAACAAATATAACATAATGACATGTATTCGTTCATGTCCTGCCCCCCTAGGGCTTTGGTCTAGTGGTAAGAGCATAGCATTTGATGTGTTATTAGGCACACGTCACCAATTCAAACCTTATTAAAGAAAAAAAGGGTATTTAAGTGGAGAATAGAAGGGCGGGCCGATTATTGACTGGTTTAAACCGTGAGTCACTGGCCCTCCGGGACTCACAGTTGAAAAAATGAAAACAAGAATCCCCTCATGTCCTTCCCTCCTTCATCTTGATGAGAATAATATCTCCCTTTTTCGTTTTCTTTTCTTTTTGCTTCTTTGAGTTAAAATATCCGATCATTTAGCTTAACATTGAGTTCTGCTGTCACCCATGAAATTCAGCATATTTCATATAATATGAGAATTATTAGCCTCTTGATTCTCGTATACCCTTAAGGAAATTAGCTTGTCTGGTCTTGATACAATTCTTATCTATTGCCACACTGGATGCAGGAAAAGAAAGAAATTGAAGCACCAGAAGAATCAGATCTCAAATATTAGAAAATTAACCATCTTCACCTGTGAATGACCCGCCAGTCGGCGATATTGTCCATGCAAAAAGCCCATTTCTCGAGTACCAACACCCATCTCCTCCGAAGGAAGATCCTACATGATCAGATAATAAATCAAACTACAGAGACTAGATCAGGTTTGACAGGAACTGAAAGCGGAAAAAAACGTAGACATTGGTCTTTAGATACCTTTTCAGGACCCAAATAACGATACAATTCATTCATAAAACTCTGACAAAATCGCATGACCTACAGTGAGAAAGGCAGAAAATAGAAGGTTTAAAAACAACGGCAACAACAACTGCTACTACTACTATGCCACAATGCCAGAAAACTTCGGGGACCACTATAGAAGAAAGTCTGAACACTTGAAAAAAAACTTGTGACTAGAAATCAACATGATTAAAGATAAACGTATACCTCACCATCACTTTTGCCTTTAGGATCAAAATCACTTCCACCTGAAGAACCCCCAAGTCGGTAAGGCGACAAGGCATTTTTCAAAGTCTATCAGATGAGAGCAAATCAAACATTATGAGAAGCAGCATACTTTCTCAACTCAACTTCATATTACACCTTCATCAAAAAAGATTAGATGGGAAAAGGATACAACAATTGCTTGTACTCTTTAGAGCAATTATACACACGTTATAAGTGTTCACAAGTAAAACTAAAAACTAAGATAGATGGCAGAAAATCACCTGTCCAAAGCTAAGAAACTTAGCAATACTCAAGTTCATTGATGGATGGAACCGGAGGCCACCCCTGCATGGACCTAGAGTCTGATTAAAATGAACCCGAAACCCACGGTTTACATGCGTCTCACCCCTATCATCAACCCACGGCACTCGAAAAATAATTGTGCGCTCGGGTTCTAATAACCGCTCCATGGTGCTTACATAACTAACATATAGTAAAGTTTCACCTATCAGAATAGTAATGATTACTTTTCAAAAGTATCGATTTACATTCAAGACATACCTTGAGTTTTTTGAAATGACTCTTTCTAAAGCATGAATTGCTTCTTGAACAGACTGTATGAATTCTAGTTCATGAGGATCCCTTTTCAGTGCAGCTTCAATAATCGATCCAGCCGTTTTTGACATAAGTGCTTTTTAGGGATTTGAACAGCAATGAAGAAGTTAGAAAAGTATCTCAGTATATGGGAACAAAATCACACACCCACACAAAAGAAACAAGAATGATTTGTGAAAAGATAATGTATGCTTGAGCGAAAATACGTGTGTGTGAATGTTGAAGATGAGAACATACAGATTTTGGTGGTTATTGTTTTTCTTAAACAAAACAGAGCACAAAGATTTTTTTTTTTTTGACTAAACTGTTTCATATAAGGAATAGCAAAGCACAAAGAATTGAACAGAGATGGCCCCGTTATGAGAAACTACACAAATTTACAACCCCATCCATCAATATGGCATAGAAGATTAAAACCAACTCTAGACCCAGCCATACCCGACGTTGCACAAATACTTCTCAACATAAGAGTCGATGTAATTGTTAATTAATATATTTTCCCACTCAATAGTCAAGCAAATTCATGCAAGCATACTGGATAAAGCCTGCTCTAGAAACTTCTAACTTTTCCATAAGTGAAAGATATAATCTTCCAAAGGGATACAACAAGAATAAAATGAAAAAGACTTATGTGGGAAGATACTCATGTACTCAAAGCAAAATGCTTATTGTATTTGCTTAGATGGCTCAATCAGGCCCCTTTAACTAGTTGTGTTCAATTTTTGGATTGCGTCAGCTCCTTAAAGATGGAAGTTTTTTTGTGTACATGACGAGACAATATCTCCCTTTCTTGTAATCTTTTGCTTGCTTCATTTGGATGCTATTTAATGGATTACCTGTTAGCACCCTTTTAGTTTACCAACAGTTTGCGCGTGGAAAATTTAATCAGAGAGCAGATTATTTCAGCAGCTATTAGTATGTTTTCCTATTTCTCGGTAGCACTTATTAGCAGTAAGGATAACTTATCTATTAATTTTGTTTCCTATTTCTTTGTAGCAGTTATTAGCAATAAGGAGGTTATTCCACCACTTTCTCATTTCATTAGTAGTAGGAAGCTATTTCCTTGTTATTAGGTGGGTGGGTAATCCACCAATGTTGTATTTAAAGTTATTTGAATTCAATGGGAAGGAAAGCAGAAAATTATCCAGTTTTTGAGTACTCGAGATTGCAAGTTCTCTCTTAACAAACCAGCACCATAGAAAATTATCCAGTTTTTGAGTAATCGAGAGATTGCAGGTTCTCTCTTAACAAACCAGCACCATAGGTTGAAAAAAGAGAACCTTTTTCAAGACTCCTAATTCAGTCTACACTAACTCTGATTTTGCCTTGGAACGTCCCATATCTAGATCCATAACAGGGAACTATAACAACTTGGCATGCTCAGGAGTTATGGGAGAACTAATCCAACAACAACTGGCACAATTATTGTCTTTATTTCAACAAGAATGCGCAATCAATTTAGCAAGGAAGGAATCCATAAATGCTCGCTTGGATGTGCTCACAAAGGATTTTGCAAATTCAAAGGAGGATGTAAAAGCAACTGAAAATGGCAGTCATAATCAAGGTTGGAAAAGTAAAGCAGTGGTTGCAAGTTCAAGGTCAGAAACTAATGGGAATTCCATGATTCCTAAATATACAAAGTTGGATTTCCCATGAGTTTGTAGCCATGAAGACCCTTGGGATGGCTGAAGCTGAACAGGTGTGAGCATTTCTTTCGACACCAGCAAACACCAGACAAAGAAAAAATTGGACTTGCTTCGTTTCACTTGGGAGGAATTGCACAACGTTCGTTTCTTCAACTAGAGAATGGCATGCCTCAATGCACTTGGGATGAGTTCAAACGTCAATGCAACCTTCGTTTTGGACCACCAATTAGAAGTCAAAAGCTGGGAGAATTTGCTAAGTTATGCCAAATTAGATTTGTGGCAGATTAACAAGAAAAGTTTGAGCAATTGGTTTCACGGCTTACACAAGCGCATAAAATTGAACGTTATATTAGTGGTCTTGCTAATTATATAGCAATTGAGGTAGAGTTGCATAATCCTCCAGATTTGGCTACGGCTATGAGTATTTCCCGACTTTATGAACGCAAGGAACAACACCTTTGTTCATAATTATTAGATGCATGTAAATCAAAAATAGCAGATTTCTCACCTCAACAACCCGTCAGATCTGTAAAGAAATTGACTAGATCTGAAATGGAAGAAAGACGGCTAAGGGACTTTGTTTCAATTGTGACGAACTAATCTATCGGGGCCATCAGTGCAAGAAATTATTCTGGATTGATTTCATCGACGATGAAGAAGAATTTGCTGAAAAAAGGGAAATACTACTACTTTCCACACTTAGCACTTGAGGACAAGCCCAATCTGATGGAGGGTAGTAATGGTAGCACCCTTTTAGATTACCAGCAGTTTGGGTATGGAAAATTTAATCAGAAAGCAGATTTTTTCAGCTGCTATTAATTATATTTTCTTATTTCTCTGTAGCAGTTATTAGTAGCAAGGATAACTTATCTATTAATTATAGTTTTCCTATTTCTTTGTAGTAGTAAGGAGGTTATTCCTCCACTTTCTCATTTCATTAGTAGTAGGAAGTTATTTCCTTGTTATTAAGCGGTGGATAATCCACCAATGTTGTATTTAAATTTATTTGAATTCAATGGAAGGGGAAACAGAAAATTACCCAGTTTTTGAGTACTTCAACTCAAGAGATTGCAGGTCCTCTCTTAACGAACCAGCACCATAGGTCAAAAAAAAGAAAACCTTTTCCCAAACTCCTAATTTGGTCTACACTAACTCTGTTTTTGCCTTGCAACGTCCTATAACTAAATCCATAATAGGATATCGTAAAATAACCTTACTTCATTGAAAAAGGCTTATGTGGGAAGATGCCCAAAGATACCTTTGGAGATTGGTCTCGCGGTAAGAGTGCAGTGTGATGTGTGGGTTAGGCGCACATCATGGGTTTGAACCTGTGCAAAAGACCAGAATTTAAGTGAAGGGTAGAGGGGTAGGCCCATTATCCATCATGTTTTGAACTGTGCCCCATTGGCCCCGGGGATTTCTCAGTTACAAAATAGAAATTGGAAAAAAATTAACGTTGAAAAGATTTACAAGTTCTTGCTTAGATATTAACGAAGTAGCACTGCTCTTAGTACTGACATCAAACCCATATATTTCACTTTTAAGTTGGGGGAAGGTTGGAGTAAATGAACTCCTCTAGGGAAAAAGAAAAAAAATTGATCACTACAAATACGTTTTTCTGCATCAGTGGATATTTTAAAACATTTATAATAGATGACTTCTGAATTTATCATCAATATACCAAAAGAGGAGGTTCCGTAGTTAAGAGTTATCATGTAATTGAAAAGGTGTAGACAAATTAAATAAATAATGCTTTAGAAGTCTTGTACAATTTTTAAGATAAAAACAAAAGTGAAAAGGACAAGGTGGATATGGTCACCAACAAACTAAATGAAAAAAAGAAATTACCTTTAACATATATAGGTTTATCAACAACAATCTTATCTTTGGATGCCATTTGGAGACGAAGAGCTTCTTTGTGAAGTAAACTATTATTATGCTCCTCCAGAGCACTCATCTGCATGTTTCGGCTGCCTTCATTTCCATATGGATTCCTCCTATGCTTCCTACCATATTCTCTGCAAACAGAGCAGAATATCCTTGCTGTGCCATCTTTCACATCAACATATGCCCACTTATACGTATCTGCCCACTCCTCTCTCCATCTTTTAATGACCTTCTTTTTCTTTTTCGCCGGTTGTGTCTTCAACAAGTCCTGATTCCCACCGGAAGCCTGATGAATCATCATCTGCTTGCTCTCATCAAGTTCTTCGACTGCAGATTCTTGTGGTGGAACATTAATCAAAGTATTATTACTAAATGAAGGGTCATCATCTCCAGGCCCTATTTCCAAATCAATCTCTTCTCCTATCTCTCTCACTACAAGATGGTGCCGCTGAGCCTGATGGATTAAGTTCATGTCATCCATTGTAGAATTCATCCCACCCCCACCAGTTGGAAGTAGCATTCAGCATGACAATTTATACACAGTATGATTTGGCCAGTTTGCTGCAAACATAATACACACTAGTAATACCAATTTATACAATTTATACTTGATTAATGTGCATTAAGAGTTGAACAGTGAATCATAAATTGAATGGCATAATGAATTTTCCTCTCCATGTACAGGATCAGATTGAAGAGGAGCGTTGGAGTAACTGGTAAAGTTGCTGCCACGTGACCAGGAGGTCACAGGTTCAAACCTTGGAAACAGACTGTAGCAGAAAGCAAGGTAAGGCTGCGTATAATAGACCCTAGTGGTCGGGCCCTTCCCTGGACCCTGTGCATAGCGGGAGCTTTAGTGCACCGGGCTGCCCTTTTTATGTTCAGGATCAGAATTCCAGAGGCTAAGTGTTTCCCTATCTCCTACATCTATTTACTGCCAGATAAAGCTCTACAATCCCCATTAGATAAAATAAGAAAGAAAAATGGGTGACAAAGAAGAAGGAGAAACCAATTGGTTTGAGATTATCAACAAAGCAAATCATAGAAAAAAAAACAATTTCAGTAGTAAAATACAATCAAAATTTGTTATGACAGTAAACATCGGGTATTCCTATTCATGAAAAGGAATTTGTGTTGCACATATACTATTTCTGAAAATTTCCTAATAACTATTGACTTGAGACGATGTGTCCTCGTGAGTAATATGGGAAGCTAATTGTAGTACGAAGGATTTAAATTTAAACAGACAAGTAGAAAATCATAGCTTAAACACAATATGTTGCTGAAGACAATGTACTACAACAAGATTGTTTGAGCAGATGCAACCTATACTTGATTGTAAGTCATCTTAGCTCATTTTTTCGAGAAAAACATTCATAATAATTATGAAAGACAGCTATGAACACTATCAGTCTATATCACTTGATGGAAAATACACTGACCAATTATGTTGCGTACACACCACCCTCTCCAAACCCCACTTGTGGGATTACACTAGGTGTGTTGCTGTTTTATTTCTCGTCTATAACTCAATGTACTTGGTTAAGACAAGAAATTGAGGTGCAAGTGACGGGAAAGGAAGCATTTCAGAGGTCAATGCATATCTCCTAGATATAACAATAGCTTAAACTTCTATGCAATTCGAGATGCACACTTCGACCTATGTAAACTTGGACCTAAAACCTTTCTGTATCATGGATATATACATCACACTATAAAACTTCTAGCCCCTCTATTGAACTATCTTAAGCTTTCTACCCATCAATTCAACTCAAATTCCTCTTACAGGAAAAAATAAAGGAAAAAGAAAAAGAAAGTCCAACGCTTCACATACATCCCATCCATGAAACCTGAATAGAAATTAAACAAAAACGACACAATCTTTAACATGCCCTCAAATAAGCTATTCTTCTTAATAACTGTGGTATCCTAGCCAGCCTGCGCGCAGATGACTAATTCCACGGGATACCTGCCAACTCCCACCAGCAACAAGTACTAGTTAACTCTATCCACCGAGGCTACGACAGATGGCAAGGATCACCTAGTGCTTTTTGTGTCTGGTGCAACTCAAAGGAGCTATTTTTCAGCCACCATCACCAAACACAAATGAAAACTTCTCATTTTTTTTCCTCAAATATCAACATCTACCAAGCAAATAAATCCAAAATGCAATAACCCCAAACAAAAAAAGAACCAAAACAAAAATGCTAGGGACCTCAATTGAGAGTTACAAACATGAAAAACCTTCTGAGCCAAAGAAAGAAAGAAAGAAAGAAAAGACTCTACCCTTTCAAGAACCAGGCTCAAATTGGTCGATCAGATTCTTGTTTCAAGCTATCTGAAATGTAACGATCAAATCCTCCTCTTCTACGAGAACTGTTTTCCCATATGGGTCCAATTCACCAGCCCCAGCTGTTACTGACTAAAGGGTAATTCAAACTGTAGAATACTATAAATGGGCTAAAATTGAATTTTATGTCCCGGTAAGAGTATAGAAGCTATTGAATTTTATAAAGTTGTCAATTTGGTTCTGCAATTCGGTTTTTGGGGGGGGGGGGGGGGGGGAATAGCGAAGAAAGTGACTAATTTGATAAATTTGGTAGGAGTAGTATCTTTATTTGGGGAACAGAAAAAGGAAACAGCAATGGGTCTTTTTTCTTCTAATTTTTTATTTTTAGCACTAATTAATAAGGGTCTAGATTTAATAAATCTGATTTATTATGCCACTCTCTCATAGGAGACTGCAAAATTTGAATCAAATTAAAAATTCTGAATGATAATTTGATTATTGGATTGGTGGTTAAGACTATTGTTTTATTTGTTTGAATCTTAGGTTATTGTATTATAATTATCGATTTGGATCTTGATTTGATCAATTTATTTATTGGATGAAATGATAATCAAGTAGCATTTTATTTAATTATAACTCTATATCATTTGGCTAACTGACTAAGGAAATTAGGATTTAATTTAGAGCATTTCTCATTTTTACCTCACTATCTTGTAATTTCACTTAGTGGCGCGTGTTTTATCCTACAATATTGTTATATAATTTATCTGTAAATTTAATATTACTATTAAGAAGGTTTTTTTTATTATTCTTGTCATAATCTACTTATGAATCAATGACTATAGGTGCTAATTAGTTGGTGGAACAATCAGGTCGTGCGTGAAATTTGTTAAAATTAACTATGCATGTTTGAGAAAGTGATTTATTTTGCTTTAGCTGTCATAATCTATTAAAATCGTGAAGGTTAAGTTGCTAAAATGGCTATAAATGGATCCGTACCCGTTTAGATTTTAGTTGTTTTTTGTCTTTAAGTAATTGTAAATAAAAAAGGTATGAAATGTTAACGATTAACCCGATCAATAATTGATTATACGCTATAATATTCTATATATTTTATCAATTAACAACTAAAATCTAAATAAAACAACGAATTTTTTGGGCAATTTTCTAATCTATATTCAAAAATGGAAAAATAGATATAGAATACAAGGAAATGAGAGATTGAACTAAATGAAGAAAACTACATGTGGTCCATTGTTGTCCTTGAATCTATAGAAAAAAAGAGGTGAGAATTAGATTTGAAGTTAGCGAGAAAAGAAAGAGATGAGAGACAAGGAACACGAAGAATGAGAGTGAAATTTCAAAAGTTCCTTCTACTCTCGTTGTGATTTGTTAGTTCCTTCTACTCTCGTTATGATTTGTTAGGAGTTATACATACAGTGAGCTACTAGGCTTAATCTCAACCGTCCAAGCTCGGTAATTGCCAAATGAATTTGCACCCTCCACGTGTTATAATTTCATTAACTCTCTTCCTTTATTTCTCAGCTTCTTTGTAATTAACTTCCAGGGTCATAATAATTTCGCCCCGATCAAACAACCCTTGACCTTAAGGATGATTCAAAAATCCAGAAATTTAAAAATCATTTCAAAATGCAAACTTAAGGCACTAGGATCAAAAGAAAACTTCCAAAAAAGTTCTTCAAGATAAGTAGCATAAGTTGATTATCTCTAACTACATCTCGTGGCAAGAAGGACCAAAAGTTTCTCTCTATTTCTTAAGGGTTATCTCAAAATTAAAGTACGTCTTTTATTGCAATGAATGTACCTCTCCACTCAACTCCATAGTCATTTGGTGTAGAAACATTAAAGTTTCTTTAGAATCACCTTAGTAACAAACTCCTTCACAAACTTGCTCCTTTCCTTCAAACCAATTAATACACCATTTGTATCAAGATTGAGTTGCAAATCAATTGTGAATTTCCTGACTTTTACAACTTCACACCTTACACTAGTAAAATCTTTGATAATTGACAACAAAATATGTAGCCCAACTGCAACTCGAAATGTCATAATCAAACTCTGTGAAAGTACTACTTCTTCAAATATTCCCAAACTAAATATCTTCATTTTGACTCAACTTTCGATTGACCAATTCACGAACAACTCTCTCAGAGTTTCTTACAACCATACAACTTGTCCATTTTCAAGTCTACAATAGAAGTTGGGACAACTAGAACACATTATCTTGCAGAAGATACAATCAAATAGCCACCTCAGTTTACCTAGCTTGCAGACAAGTCGAAAACAACATTTTCCACAATGGTGCACCAGGATCAGATGACAACGGTGAGAAATTATGTCTCACAAAAACTTTTCTTATCTTTGTAACACTTTGTTGCATCAATTCAACATAACCAGAGTTGTAATTCATGTTTACAATTAATACTGCCTTAGAGTTTGGGATACACACAGGACAACATATTCAGTAACACTTAAGATCGTGCAATTATACAACAAAATCATAATAGAAATGCACATTTCAGAACTTCCATAACCTTCAATAATAAAAGTTTTCATCGCGACAACTACACCGGTTAATAAGAATCTACCAGTTAAGCTTCCCACACCACTAATGTCTATTTATTCACTAGGAGCAATATAATTGTAAAAATTTCTAGGACAAACTAAATTTCCTTCTTGAACTCCTTATCCACCTAGGTTTTTTTTTCATCCTGAATTCTTTTATCATGAAATTCATAACAATGTAAAACATAGCTAATTTCGAACAAAACTAATGTAATAACTCCAGGATCAAAGCTCAATAATATTGCAATAATAAGATCAAGAATTTCAGTTTTTATTTTTCCAAAAAAACTAAAACTCTAGCATGTCACTATCTCCTATTTCAATCTTTATAGCACCTTCATCTCTGTCATCTTTTGAATTTGTAAAGTTGTCAGAAACCTTGATGACGCCTCCACATCCACATTTTACTCGTGCTTCGTATTGTCTGATTTCTTTAGCATGACTTCAATAGAAATAATTTTGGTGGTATTTTCATGCCTCGACTATAACACTATCATTCCAGTCACTGCCATTTTCAGTGAGACATAAATCTTCACTCGATTTATTTCTTGGTTTAGAAACTTTAGCACATTCAGTTTCAAGTAACACTGATACATTCCCGTCCCAGTCATCTAATTTCATAGCAACTAGTGTTAGGATGCATTTGTTTTTATTAAGATTCAGATGTCTGAATCTGAATGCACATCTGAATGATTAAGATATTATCTCTTGATTTGAAAATTGAATGATTAAGACTGTTTATTTTTCAATATTTAAATGTGCAAAATTATTTATTTGTATATATAATAAAAATACAATTCAAATAAAAATTAATTATATATTAAAAATATTTAATTTAATACATTAAAATTATTATTTGATTAAAAAATATTTATTTTTGTTAGTGATAGTGGAGATAGTTTGTGCCGGTGGTAGTGGTGGTAATGATTGATTTTAGTGAGTGTAATATTGGTGGTGACAGTTGTGATGGTAGAGATGGTTGGTATTGTAGTGACTATTATGACGGTCGCGATTCGTAGTTGGTTGATGTTAGTTTTTTGAGGTGTTGATTGCGATTATTGAAAAATGAATACATAATATTTGATGATATGTTGGTTCTAGTTGGAGATATTGTTAACTATGATAATGTAGATGGATGTTAGTAGAGATAGATTATAGTGATAATAGTAACTGAAGTGGTGGTAGGGGTGGCAATACTTGTGATAATAATAGTGGTGGTGACCGAAGAATGTGTGGAGTTAATGATGTGTTAGTGGTATTTGCAGTAATGCTAGTTGTGATAGTTGAGTTGGTCGGTAGTAGGGATTGATCGATTGTGGTTGATGATGGTGGTGGTGTTGAAATTGGTGTTAGCGTTCGTGGAGGCGTTGACGGTAGATATAATTAGAATTATGGAGGTGCTAGATTTTGTAGCGGTTGACAATAATAGTTGGTAGCAACATTGGTCAGCAATGGTGGTTGTGATGGTGGAAGTAATTGGTGATGACGGTTGATGGTGGTGGTTGGTAGTGGTGGGTTGTGGTTGCGAAGGTGGTAGTGATTGATGTGAAACAAGATTATAAAAGCAAAATAGTAATTAAAGATAGAAACTAAAGAAAAACAGACACAATTAGATTCAAACAATCAAAAGATGTAATGGTGAAACTAACCAAAACACCCCTTAATTGGGAATCAAAAAGCAACCAATCTATTAAAATCCTCAAGAAGGTAGCAACCTTACTTGCAAATCCTAGGACAATTGTTGAAAAATCAACAAGGAGTTTTCAAGCTCTCAAAGGAGGCACAAATATTCAATATTCCAAAAAACTAGTGGTTCAACACTAATACCTAACTATTTATACTAAGGGTTAAAAGAAGTAAGAAAGGATCAAATTGTCCTTCATTTAAATTACAAGCTAATTTAAATAGTAGACACACTTAGTATATTAAATATCTTCAAGTTATCCATATTGGAGCCTTCCAAAGATTCCATCTTCATCCATAAAGCTTAATATGCTTGGAGGTCCTTAGCTTGACTTCTTGTGAAATGCCTTCTTAAAGTAACGACACTTTGATATACATCACTCTCCTCTTTTTTTGAAAGAATTCGTCCTCGAATTCGCAAATCCTACATCAAAAATATATAAATCACTAACATTGAAAACATTACGAATCAAATACTTACTTGGTAAGTCCACTTTGTAAGCATTGTCTACAATCTTCTCAAGCTGAAAAGGTCCATCTCCTCTTGGCATAAGCTTGTTCTTCCTTTCGCTTCAAAATCTCTCCTTTCTAAAGTGAACACATACCCAATCACTAGGTACAAAGGTGACTTTTTTCGTCCTTTATTGGCTCTTTTAGTTGCATCATTGTTAGCCTTCTCAATTTGCAATCTTACTTTCTCATGGATGTTCTTCATAGATTTTGCCTTAACTTTTGCATCTACACTCACAATAACATCTTTGGGCAAAAGAGTTAAATCTAATGGAGTCAAAGGATTAAAGCCATAAACACACTCAAAAGGGGTTATACCAATAGATATATGAATTGTTTGATTATAGGCAAACTCAATTAATGACAATTGATCCTCCCAAGAAGTTAACTTTTCTTCAACCATAGCTCTAAGAATGTTACCTAAAGTTCTATTAACCACCTCGGTTTGACCATCCATTTGAGGATGACAAGAAGTAGAAAATAGCAAATTGGTTCTCAAATTTTCCCACTAACACCTCAAAAAATGACTAAGAAATTTTGAATCTCTATCACTAACAATTGTTTGGGGAACACCATGCAATTTAATCACATTATGAATAAATAAAGTAGCAACATAAGATGCATCATCACTTTTATGACAAGCAATAAAGTGAGCCATTTTTTAAAATCTATCCATAGGAACAAAGATGCTATCCTTACCATTCTTAGTCCTAGGGAGCCCAACAACAAAATCCATGGAAATATCTAGCCAAGGACCGATAAGAATAGGCAAAGGGGTATACAAGCCATGGGGTTGGGTACAAGATTTAGTATGCTTACAATCCAAACACCCAGCACAAATTCTTTCCACATCTCTTATCATTTTAGGCCAAAAGAAATGTTCACTAAGAATAGCTAAGGTTTTTGACACTCCAAAATGACCCATCAAACCTTCATTGTGTGCCTCTTTCACCAACAACTCTTTTCATGAAGACATAGGCACACAAAGTTTTCCATTTCTAAACAAGTAGCCCTTCTTCAATTCAAATCTAGGAGTTCTAACTTCATTTCCCTCCTTAACAACTTGCACACACCTATTCAAGCTCACTTGACACTCTCCAAAGACTTTTCTAAAATTATCATCATTAGAATATAACTCCTTCAAACTCTCAAAATCCAACAACCTAGACGTCAAGGTATTCATCAATGCATATCTTCTAGATAAAACATCTGCTACAATATTCTCTTTACCTTACTTATAACTAGTCATATATGGAAAAGATTCAATGAACTCTATCCACTTAGCATGTCTCTTATTAAGCTTATTTTAGACCCTAATATGCTTCAAATCCTCATGATCAGTTCTAATCACAAACTTTTTATGCCACAAATAATGTTGCCAATTTGCTAAAGCTCTCACTAAGGCATAGAGTTCCTTGCCATAGGTAGAATATTGCAGTGGAGCTCTTTTTAATTTCTCACTAAAGTAAGCTATGGGTTTCCCTTCTTGCATCAAGACCGTACCAATGCCTACTCCACTAGCATCACACTCAATTTCAAACATCTTCTCAAAGTTGGGAATTTAAAGTAATGGAGTGAAACTAAGTTTCTCTTTTAAGATTCTAAAGGCTACCTCTTGTTTTCTACCCCAAATGAAAGGATTATCCTTCTTAATGACCTTGGTTAGAGGAGCAGCTAAAGAACTAAAACCCTTCACAAATCTCCTATAAAAATTTGTCAACCCATGAAAGTTTCTAACACCACTAATGGACGTAGGAGTTGGCCAACTTCTAATAGCCTCTACCTTTTCATCATCCACCTCAACTCCCCTTGAACTTACAACAAAGCCAAGGAAAATAATACGGTCCACACAAAAAGAACACTTTTTAAAATTCACATACAACTTTTCATTTCTCAACACATCAAACATTTTCAAATGTTGCACATGATCATCCAACACACTTGCTATAAACCAAAATATCATAAAAATAAACCGCAACAAAATTATTAATAAATAACTTAAGCACATGGTTCATTAGTCATATAAAAGTGCTTGGTGCATTGGATAGCCCAAAAGGCATCACCATCCACTCATATAATCTAAACTTAGTTTTAAAAGCGATTTTTCATTCATCTCCGAATTTTATTCGGATTTGATAGTATCCGCTTCTCAAATCAATTTTAGAGAATAAGGTAGAACCACACAATTCATCTAGCATATCATCAAGTCTAGGGATCGGTTGCCGATATTTTACCATAATTTTATTAATGGTACGCAATCTACACACATCCTCTATGTCCCATCCTTCTTGGGTACTAAAATTACGGGCACTGCACATGGACTTAAACTTTCTCTCACCGAACCTTTATTCACAAGTTCTTTCACTTGTCTTTGCAATTCTTTTGTCTCTTGAGAATTGCTCCTATAAGCCGTTTTGTTGGGTATTTGAGAACCCGAAAAAAAGTCAATTTCATGCTCTATTCCTCTCAAAGGAGGCAACCCACTTAGTATTTCTTCCGAAAATAGATCTTCATATTCTTGCAACAAAGAAGAAACAACACTTGGCAAAGATAAAGAGGTTAGTTCATTGTTAGAAAGCAAAGAATAACCTTTAGGTTTAATAAATATGACTTGAGTAGCATCCTCAATGTTTAGCTCTTTCATTCTCTCTTAATTTTGCAAAATCATGCATATTTTCTCTCTTTTTTTATTTTTTTTATTTTTTTGTTTTTCTTGCTCACCTTTTTTTTTTGTGATAACTCATTCTCACTTGAGATCTCAACCTCTCTTTTTTCCTATCTTGAGTTGTCATTTTTCACTCCTTTACTCCTCTCTTTCTTTTCTCTCTCAAGTTTTTCTTTCAACTCTTCTATTTTTCTATATTCCTCACTCACTTGAAAAGGAGAAAGTGGGTTAAGAATGTGCTTTTTACCATCCTTAACAAATGCATATTTATTTGACCTTCCATTATGTTTAGCCCCCACATCATATTCACATGGCCTTCCCAACAATAAATGACAAGCTTGCATTGGTACAACATCACAAAGCACTTCATCATGATAAATTCCAACCTTGAATTTTATCAACACTCTCTTGGTTACCTTGAGTTCACGACATTCATTGAGTCATTGCAATCTATAAGGTTTTAGATGTCTTCTTGTTAGAAGTTTCAATTGTTTTACCATAGATACACTAACGACATTGACACAACTTTCACTATCAATGATAAAGAAACATAATTGCTCTTGCACTATACACCAATTATGAAATAAGTTCTCTCTTTGATTAAGATCTTCCCTTGCACTATACACCAAATAAGAACAAGTTTTCCATCATCATTAATTTCTTCTCTATCACCTTCTCCCATAAACTCATCACTACTATCATCCTCCATATGGTCATCTTTAGATTCATCTTCGGTTTGATAACCACCATCATTCAATACAATGATAGTTCTTTTATTAGGACACTCATTTGCTTTATTACCATATCTTTGACATTTAAAATACTTTATTTTAGATAGAGTTTCAAGTTTAGCTTTGTTACCTCCATCCTTGTAGTCCATCTTTGATTTGCCTTTGTCTAAGTTGGACTTCAATTCTTACTTTGCACCTTTGGATTTGTCCCAAGTAGGAGATGATTTCTAAATTTTCTTATTTTTAGCCCATGAAGAAGAAGAATATTGTACCCTTGACTTGTTTTCCTTTTGATGACCCTTCACCTTGAGTGTCATTTGATAAGCCTCATATAAAGTAGAAAAACATTGATGACCCTTCACCTTGAGTGTCATTTGATAAGCCTCATATAAAGTAGAAAAACAATGCAATTTCAATGGTTGCCTTACCTCTTTATTTAAACCCGAGATAAATCTTGCTACAAGTTTCACCTCTTCGTTATTGACATTAGCTAGAAGCCTAGTATGCTCTAGCTCCTTATAATACGCTTCTATACTCTGACTTTCTTATTGAAGATTGTAATACTTCTTGGGTATATTTTGCTCATAATCTTGACCCACAAAACTTTCTCTCATACGTCTTTTCATGTCATTCCAACTTGTAACAAAGTCTCTATTCACCAAAGCATCTCTTTCAACTTTTTCCCACCATGTAGAAGCAAAACCCTCGAGGTGACTTATAGCATAATTCATCTTTTTAACATCACTTACATTGTTGAGATTATATTGCCTTTCAAGTTTCACAATCCAATCAAGATATTCATTTGGGTCACTACTTCCTTTGAAGAATGGAAGGGTAACCTTGATGTTGTTGAATCCTCGATCTTCATCATCATTTCTTTTCTTGTATTCTCTACCATCAACCGGATACCACCCTCCATTCCCCTCTCTTTTTCCTATCCTACCTAACCTCTCTTGTTGAACTTGATCATTGGTTCCATAATCATAAGTATCACCATCAGAAGAATCATCCTCTTTAAGGTTATGTTGGGCTCTCATTTGAGTTCTATTGGCTAGTGGTGGAAGATTTCTTTGTTGATTCCCCCCCTTTGGAAGTGTTTCTTGATTGCAAACTTTTGATAAAGTAGCATTACGAGAGAGGGTATCTTGCACTACCATGTGAGATGGAGTTGTATCAAGTGGAGTCTTACTTGATCCCTCATCATGTTGACCAACGGGATTGAAAACCTCAAGTGGTTGCTTTTTTATTTCTTGATTTCTCACCCTTCTATCCACATCTTCCAATTTTCCCTTCATTTCCTTCATTTCTTCCAATAGCTTTTGAAGCAAAATTTTCATTTTGCTAGCGGATTCTCCCTCCTATTGAGTCATTGTACCGACAAAATAAATAAATAGTTAGTAGAAAGAGTTCCTCACCAGTCACTCACATCATGTTTCCCTTTTTTGTCACTCACACTTGTGTATCACTCTAAGACCATCCTCAAATAAACCCACTTCACTCTTTCTTGTTACCACTCTTGAATAACCCAAGGTTGAGAGTTAACACCGTCAAATAATTCACAAGTAGTACCACTTCTTCGGGGTGGAGTGGAGTTTATGTAATCAAGAACGGACAAGGAAACAAATAAGCATACAATGGAATGAAAGAAAAAAGTACGAAAAAAATTGACACGAATAAATTAGATGGACACAAACTAGTTTAACATTAAGTATGAATTAATACTCAAAGCAAACTAGCTAGAATTAACAAGAAAAGAAGAAACAAGTTTGAAAGATTTGAACTATTTTATAATTCTCAAATTCATCCTCTTTAATACCCAAACAAATGAGCTCAAATTTGAGATATAACTTCCCCACAACTTTACCAACAACTTCTAACCAACAATTTCTTCAACCAAACGCCAAATCAACAAAACTCATTTTCAAGTTTATTCTTCAACATGACTTCCAATTTTTTTTTTGGGTCATGTATTTTTTTTATTTTTTATTAACTAGGAAACAACATGTAACTCAAAGAATAATATCAAACAACATTCAATCAAATTTGATTTTTTTTATTTTTTGAAAATATCAAAACCCCAAGACTTAGGTTTGTGAAACCAAATCTAATCCAAGCTCTTGATACCAATTTGATGTGAAACAAGATTATAGAAGCAAGATAGTAATTAAAGATAGAAAATAAAGAAATATAGACACAATTAGATTCAAACAATCAAAAGATGTAATGGTGAAACTAACCAAAACACCCCTTAATTGGGAACCAAAAAGCAACTAATCTATTAAAATCCTCAAGAAGGTAGCAACCTTACTTGCAAGTCCTAGGACAATTGTTGAAAAATCAACAAGGGTTTTTCAAGCTCTCAAATGAGACACAAATATTCAATATTCCAAAAAACTAGTGGTTCAACTCTAATACCTAACTATTTATACTAAGGGTTAAAAGAAGTAAGGAAAGAACAAATTGCCCTTCATTTAAATTACAAGCTAATTTAAATGGTAGACACACTTAGTATATTAAATATCTTCAAGTGATCCATATTGGAGCCTTTCAAAGATTCCATCTTCATCCATAAAGCTTGATATACTTGGAGGTCCTTAGCTTGACTTCTTGTGAAAGACCTTCTTAAAGTAGTGTCACTTTGATGTATATCAGTGATGGTGACTGATGATTGTGGATAGAGTGATGATGAATATCATCCAACACAAGTATACCTCTTAATGACATTAAGACATGGTTCCAGATCTAAATGGTTAAGACGTATTCAGACCTATTAAGAGCCAAAATCTTAATAAAAACAAATGCACTTAATGATCTGAAGTCTCAACCATTCAAATTCAGACCTTCATTAAGTGTAAACAAATGAGACCTAGGAGCATTGCGTCAACGATAACAATATTTTGAAATGAAAAGCCATTGAAATAATAGAAAATCAAAACTCGACTGAATGGATACACCCCCTACTTTAACCAATCAAGGCAAGTCGAGAAAACTAATAAAGTATTTACCCAATAGCAAATGTATAAACCAATAGCATATAGGAAAGAGCCAATAATGGTATGAGGATGGCGAAATATTGTAAAAGTATCCCTCTCCAGCCTTATATCAAATAGTTTTTCACCAAGATTTATGTCTCGTGTGTATAGATAGAAGTATTTCTATTGAAATTAACATAGATGCAGACTCAATATGAGTCATGACATTATAAGCACTGGACAGATCGAGACCCATTAATTTCGGTATCGCATCCTCAATAGTAAAAAATATAAACTAATGAATCTAGATGTGAGTTCACAATATCGTTCTCTATGGTATCTGAATTTTGGATAGAGTGAAGTTGAATAGAACATCAGATTCAACCTATTGAGGATATTTGTGGAACACCTGATCCTCAATGTATTTTGAATTGACCATACTATTATTTTCGACCTTCAATAATTCAGCCATACATAGTCATTTGAAACCACATGATCTTGGTTGTCCCCTTCATTCATTTCCCTCGAACAAACATCAATACAAAAGCAACATTGCATTCAATGTTGCATACACACCTATAGACCAAAAGTTACATTGACAGTCAATATTGCATATACAATCCTCACACCACTTCTGTAATTATTTAACATTCTCAACTATTCCTGATATTTCATTATATGACCCTTTTTATTTGCATTATTTCGTTCAATTAATTCAGCCAAAATCGATTCTGCAGACATCTTCGAATTACTACATACAATTGAAACAGGTTCGTCAAGGACTCTTTGTTAAATGAACTCTTCAAATCTGGTATTTAATTAAATAGTTAACAATTTTTTAAAGTGAAACCCACTTTGAGTATTTTAATTTATTTGTAATTTAAAATTTAACTATAAATTTTAAAAACTAAATTAATACACAAATCACCAACTGTCAAGATTTTGTTTTATTTTTTAAAAAGACCCTCCTACTAAAATATTTTAAAGTTTATAAATTAATCAAAAACTTAATTTGTATGGACAAATTGATTATCGATCTAATTATTGTTATACATCTGTATTATTCAACAGGTAATCGATTGTAGTATTAGTCCGACAAGTTAATCATCATTTTTTTTAGTTCGACGATCAATCTTATTGATTAATTATCTATGTTTTATAATCCAGATGGTCAATTTGGTCAATTATATATGTATTAAAGATTTTTTCCAACGGGTTAATCATCAAATCTTTTTTATCTGACAAATTACACACACACGCATGCGGGCGCGCACACACACATATATCGATATCTATATATATGTATATTCTTTTTCTTTTGAAAAAGAATTGGTACTAAAATTAGAGGAGAGTAGTAAACTTACAATTTGGGAGGAGAGAGAATATCTAGAAATAAAATATAAAGCTTAAAAAAAAGAAAAAAATTAAAGAAACAATGAGTTTTATTAGATGGTGGAGAAAAATAAGTTACAAAGAGGGAAAAAAGTAATTTGAATTTCAAAGAGAAAAGACATAAAGTCACCCCTGAACTTGTCCGACTTTTATAAAAAGATACTTAAACTATGTGGACGTCCTATGTCCCGCTTAAACCATTGTAAATTGATATTATTACATCATTTGTAACCAATATCAATTTTTATAAGCAGGTGATAAACACCCATCAATTATTAATTGTCATGTGTTAATTAATTAATTAATTTATTCATTAATATATATATATATATATATATATATATATATAATTTTTCGCTTTTTGTTCATTAGATAAAATAGATAACTTTTAATTAATAGCAAATCATCGACGAATGCTGCCAGTGATAGCAAAATCATCAAAACGCCGATCAAATTTTGATAAAATTTTTGGCGATTTCACCACTGGGGTTTGTTCGCGATTCTTAGATGTACCTCCCCATAGAATTTTAGCCGATCCTATCAGCAAAAACTCCTGCGAGCTACTGTCTCTTGCAGCCGATGAAGCTACAGTGGGACTAACGGCGGGGGACCAATGCCAAAATGGACGCCGAATCACGGCGAGCACACCTGACCAAGGAAAAATGGTGGCTAACATACTATTTTTTTTTACCATTTTTTTAATCTCTTTATTATTTTTATCATAAAATAAACATCGACCACAATAATATTCACCATCATTGAATTAACGGAGAAGAAGAGGAAGGGGAAAATAACACTCCATTGATGATGAAGAAACGAAGAAGAAGGAGAAACAAAAGAAAAAATAGAAAAGGAAGAAAAAAATAGTAAAATAGAAAAAGGAAAAAGTGGAAATATTTTTATTACACGTGGCATTTTTCAATTGGTGCATTAATTATTTTCCTCACGAGCCTCCTCTTGCGTGTTAAAACAAATAGGCTGAAAATGGGTCAAAAGGGTTATTTTTAATGGTCTTAACTAGTTGTGTGGGGTAATGGGACGCATAGTTTAAGTGTCTTTTTACGAATGTTGGAAAAGATCAGGAGTGACTTTATGTCTTTTCTCAATTTTAAATAACGGGTTAGGTTTTTATGTTTTAGGTATATTTGTAAATAGTCTCTATAGTTTTTAATATGTCATTATAGCTCAACTCTTCATTAAGTTTATTTTTTTGTATTTGTTTCAAAATGAGAAAATGAAAGTTGGCCATTTTGCTAATTGAAAACTTGAAAAGTCCTATTAACCAAAATTTCTCGTCAACAGGTGTATGATATTACCTATAGCAATAAAAATATCCTGAAATATAATTCTATTTATAGAACATCGTTGAAAAATATTATATAAAGATACATCCACATCAAATGTAGGAGATTTTATTTACTTACTTATTTATATGTTTTTTAAAAAATTTAAATAATATTTAATTTTCATGTTCTACTTCATATAAAATGATACATAAATTTTCGCAACATATACTAATTCTTTTGTGCAAATTGGATCTTTTAAACTTAAACCATTGACCCTATTTGTTTTTTTTTGGTAAGGTGAAATTGCATTAAATTAAAAAGGGGAGAAGAGTTGTGCCTAGTCAGGCTTAGTTACAAAAATAGGGGGACTATGCCTTTGAGAGTTCAAAAGCAATGGAACATTTCTTTGAAAGGTAGTTTACGAGATGTCTTCCCAGCAGCAAAAGATGGTGGTGATGCAAAAATTTGGCTCCTTCCATAGCAATCTTGTATAGCTTCATGCTATGCTAGTGCATTAGCGACCCTATTTTGTTCTCTGTAGCAATGTTGCACAACTGGTCTTCCTAGTTTTCTTATCCATTATCTGCAATCAACAATTAAATGATCATATATAAGGTTACCTTTCGATAACATTAACATTACTTCTTCAGAATCTATATTGATAATAATAGGAGTAAGATTCTGTTGATGAGTTGATGAGCTAATTTTAAGCCTTCCTTAAGGGCCATTAACTCTATATGGTTATTAGAGATGTACATGAAACTTTGGTAGAAGCCTAGAATCAAGCCGTCTCTATTATTCCTGATGACTCCTCCAATGCCACCTTTATTGAGATTCCCAATACAGGAGCCATCAGTATTCATCTTGAAGAAGTTGGGGTATGGGGAATCCATCCCACCCTGATAGAGATTCTGGGGTTGGAAGGATTATGGCTACTGATTTGGTGTAATTCCACAGCTTCAGCATAAGCTTCTTTGAAGCTAGGGATGACTTGATTGCCTTCGAAGACATTATTATTACGAGTCTTCCAAATAGTCCAGAGTTAGAAGGGAATGGGGGTTTTCCAGGTGATACTGTTATCGAAGTTGGAATGTCTAATGGAACTCCAAGTGCCTATCAGTGGTCAGCATTGAACATGAAAGGGAGAATATGGCCATGGCCAGCTTTTTATGCAAGACGTGTCCAGAATTCCTTGGAATTAGTGCACTCAAAAAGGATGTATTGGGTGTTTTCCATATGATGGTTGCACAACTGGCAAGTGGGATCAAGGTCAATGCCCCTATGAAACAATGTGACCTTGGGAAGAAGTCTATTATGGTGGAGCAGACAAAGGCAATATTTAATTTTATTAGAAATACTAAAGTTCCAAATCCAGCTGAAATGAGAGGAGCTGGGGGGTGGGTATTGCAGTGCCTAGAGATAAGGTGGTAAGCACTGTTGCAAGAGAATGAATCACTACCTGTGAGCTTCCAATAAGGGGTATCAACTTTGATTTCAGAGTTAGGATTAAAGGAGCCTAAGATGTTTTGTTTGATAGCACTAGAAAGGTCAAATGGGACTCTACTAGACACCATTCCTCCAGATCTCAGAGAGTTTCAAGATTTGAGAGTCCTTTGGAAGGGGGCCTTGGATGATGTCTTTTAGAGGGGGGTGGTTTGGGATCCATGTATCGCTCTAAATATCTACTTTATTGCCATCAGAGATGGATCATTGAGTACCATTTTTACAGTGGCTCCAACCCCTATTGATGGATTTCCAGGTTCTAGAATGATTGTGAAAAGAGGTATTACTATTGTTGTTGTATTTATTATTGAGGATCCTGGCCCAGAGTGGGGAGGGGTTGGTATGAAATCTCCAAGCTAATCTGCACAAGATAGAGTCATTCTTGTGCCCAGGCCCCCTCCTTTTTGGACTTGGTAATAATGTCTCAATTTATTATGTGCATTTTTTTTAAAGCAGTGGATCCCCAGATGAAGTTCCTTTGGATCCTGTCAATATAATTATGCATACTAGTGGGGAGGTTGATATGCTACATATTGTGGTTTGGAATGTTGTTGAGGCTGATCTTGGCAAGGTGGTCCTACCAGCCGTATTAAAAAAATTGGTTTTCTAACCTGCCATCTTTGTGTCCAAGTTATCTAGAAAAAAATGAAAGTCTCCAAGGGAGGTTTTTTTATGAAAGATGGGGAATCCAAGATATTTCCCAAAGGTTTTATGTTAGGAATATTGGCTAGCTCTTGTTGAAGATCAGGTTTGCAGTTTTTTGCGAAAAGAGCTTTGAATTTTAGAGAGTTCACTCTTTGTCCAGAGTGGGAGCTGAAGCTGTCAAGGACTCTGTTAATGGTGATAACTCTCTTTGTTAGCTTTGGCTAGAAGGGTGAGATCATCCATGAAAAAAATATGAGAGATGTAGAGGCCTTTTCTACAAATAGAAACGGGGCTCTACTGTAGAATGTCAACCTCATAGTTGATTCTCCTAGAGATGAGGTCCATGTAGAGTATGAAGAGAAAGGGGGATATGGGATCACCTTGTCTAATTTCTCTAGTGGGTGAAAGCACAGAGTTTCCCCCCATTGACTAGGATAGAGATAAAATAAGTGGAGACATAAGACATTTAAGGGACATTATTTTGGGAGGAAAGTTGAAATAGGTCAAGGCTTGTCTGGTGAAAGACCACTCTAGTCTGTCAGAGACTTTCTCCAGTTCAATTTGAGGACCATATTGACTTGCTTATCCCTGGACTTAGCTAGATGGTCGATGTACTCCTAAGAAATGATGACATTGTCTGAGACTCTTCTTCTAGATAGAAAACTGGCCTAGGTGGGGCCAATAATGGAGTGGAGAAAGGTTTCATTCTATTTGCTATGATTTTGGGGATCACTTTGTATTGGGAGTTACAAAGGCCAATAGGTCTAAAGTTTCTCAAGGAGGTGACATTCCTATATTTAGGAATGAGGCAAAGGTAAGTGGATTTGACCTTTTTCTCTATGGGGCCATTATAAAAATCAGAGGTACAAAAGTCAATGAGAACGGGGCCCATGATGTTCCAATAGTTTTGGTACATGAAAGGGTGTAACTCATCAGGGCCAGGGGCCTTGGAAGGCTTAAAGGAGAAAACAACTTCTTTGATTTTCCTGTTTCCAGGAATGGAGACCAGAGAATCATGTATTTGGGTCTCCACAGAGCCTTTAGAAGAGGGATTCTTGAGGCACTTGGCATAGGCCTGGGTGGCTCAATAGTAAAGAGAGAGTTGTAAAAGGAGAGAATGAATTCTCTAATCTCAGATGGTTCATATAACCAAACACAATTCTTTCTTTTGAGAGAGAAGATGTTGTTCCTTCTCCCCCTATTGATACTGGAGGAGTGGAAGAATCTAGTGTTAGCATCACTATTCATCAACCAACCTATCCTTGACTTGAGCTCCAGAAATCATGCTCTTGTCTAAGAATAGTGTTGAGTTCTTCTCTAAGGGATGGTTCTAGGTTATGGAGGAAATGGTTAGTGGGGTAGTTAGGGGAAGTTTGGATGCCAGAAAGTCTAGCAAAAATATGCTTCTTTTTATTAAAGATGTTGCCAAAGACTTTCTTGTTCCAGTTCTTTGCCAGGATCTCGAATGCCCTAGTGGTATTGGTAAGATCTGAGCAATTATAGAAGGAAGATCTGACCAAGTTTTGGAAGTAAAGATGATTACACCACATAGATTTTACCCTGAAGGGTCTGGGAAGAGGTTGAGGAGGTTTAGTAAGGTTAAGAAGTAAGAGAGAGTGATTAGAGTGAGTCCTGGGGAGGTGATGGACAGAGGCTTCAGGGAAGAGATGCATCCACTGGTCATTAGCGAGGCGTCTGTCTAGCCTCTCTAGGATAAGACCATATTGAAATTTGGGTCCTCTGTCGGAATCACCAAGTAATTGGGGCTTTTCGTTGGGATTTGGTTGGAGGTAACATCTCTATAGGAGGCTTTTCCCTCCGTCATTTGAACATTGGCTAAGGAAGGATGGGGAGGGGGGGGGGGGTTATCTACTGCAAGATCTGGTCAAGGTCAACGACCATCTTGAATTTTGAGGAATTAGATTTATAGAGGGATGAGACTTTCCCTTTCTAACCCATTAATTGGCGTAAGAATTATTTCATTCATTTCATATTAATGACCCTATTTGTTATAAATGCTTAAATCCTTAAAAAAGTCTCTGTTTGAAAATTTTAATTCTTAATAACTAGTGTGTTTGTTCACACTTCGCGCGATTAAAAGAACAAGTTAAAACAGATTTTTATATAATTATGTTATAATTCTTCATAAAGGAAACTCAATCTTTAACATGCATCCTATATGTGAAAATCTTATGACAGAAAGAATGCTTCACAAAATTCTAGACAAAATATGATCAACCATTTGACTTAATATGTGTGAACTTGGTTAAGAAAAGTGAAAATAAAAAACTAACAAAAATAAAAAGAAATAAATAGTAAAATGTTGGTTACTAATTGAAAAATGAAATGAAGAAAATAAAATTATTTTCAGAGTGAATATCTTACTCTCTTTAAGGAAATTTAAGTCCGCTACAATAAATCTTTAACTGGTCCAACAATAATTTTCTTGACTTGTTCTTTCAAGGATACAACAATTCAACAACACTGTATAACTCAAACAAACTCTAGATAAGAGTTAAGTACAAAACTCTACCAAAAGAATACCTTCCTTCAACTAAATAAAACTCTTTTTTTAACTTAATACCTTTTCACGCACTCTATGTTTATTCTCGTACTTCCTATAATGTAAAAACATCATTATTTATAGGTGAAAGATCCTTCCGTATAATGAATAGAAATAAGATGAGGCAATAAGGTAGGAAGATTATAGGAGAATTGTGGCTAGAGGATACAAGAATTACAAGATAAATGAGATAGTAATGAATGAAAAATATGTATACAGATTACCAAAGTTATCAAAAGTTAGTAGCTAAAAGAAAGTAGTTGTCAACTAGTTACTCTAAATGACCTCTTACGTAAGGGGATGAGAAATGCAACACATATGAGACTCTTCATATTACATGATACTAATGCCAAAATGCCACATAATATAACATAAAATAGTAATGAAGTAATAACGTCACAACCAAATGTTTATATTTTCTATACTATAATTATTGGTCTTGTTCATCTTTTCCTCAACTTCTGCTCATGATAATTTTCGTCTCTTTCGTTTTTATAAATTACAAGTTTGTGTACTTAGTTATAAATAGAATTATTAGGTATAATAGTCCTTTTAAGGGATAATCTTCAATTAGCGCCGAAGAATAGTAGTGCCATTATACAAATTTGGTAGAGGGTAAGAACAACTTAATTTGTATAAATTAAGAATCAAATTATTTTTAACATTAATAAATTTTATCGTAAAACTATATACCATAAAATTAAAATAAATTTCAATTACACATTGTACTACAGTAAAAAAGCTCTGATAAATTTAACCAAACAAATTAAATGCGTGCATTTTCTGTAAAGCTAACTCCCAAAATCAACACGACATTAATCAATATTGCCTTGTCGACATTTTACATAATCTTGATTGAGCCAAGACTCACTTGGCAGAACAACAATGATTAGTGTTGAATAATCAACCATCTACATACGAGTATATAAATATATTGTAGTTCCGCAAAAGAGCTCCTAAAATTCTAACCAAACAAATTAAATGATCACTGCATTTTCTTTGTAAAGCCGTTCATAACAATAATAAAAAATTAATTAAGATTGTCTTCTCGATATTCTACGAAATCTTGACTAAACTAACAGTAACTTGGCAGAACATCAATGATCAATGATGAGTACTCAACTGTACGTCTACATACAAGTATATAAGAAAGAAAATTCAAACAATGATAGTATGATGAGGTTTAAGGTTGTTGATTTATATGGATAAAAGGATTGCTAGTGACAGAGCTTTCATTAGTATTCACTGCACCTAAAATAACGGCTTGAAAATGTGAAATTTTATGCGTTCATTCCTATCATTAGTATTTATTGTATATAGAGTAATATATTTTACTAACCCATGACAACCGTCACTTTAATGATGGAGAAGGAAGGCCACGATTATCAATTGCATATGAAGCACTCTAGCAGCGTAGATCTCCAAGACCGGTGAAAATAGTAGGAAAATGAATAGTTCTATGAAATTACTGTGACTAATTAATCACATTTCACCATTAGTTTATCTTAATTCTAATAAAAATGAGAGTTACACCCATTCATAAGAAAACAACTACAACCTTCATCATTAACCATTAACCATTAATGCATTTTCAACTACATTAGCAACCCCATAACAGCCATATCAACAACCATTAAAAGCCATACCATGTGATTAAGATCCCAAATTTGAAAGTTTTCTATGTATGAACAAGTTCATTTTAATCTCAACTAATATTTAGCTATAAATTTTAAATTAGATTTTAAATTTTTTCTTTAAATAACTATTTGATTATGAAATTTAATCAGATTTTGAAATTCTGACTTTCAACTATTCTTAATTTTTTTTTCAAAAAAATGATAAAAACTAATCTGATCGATTTTTGGGAGAAATGCACTTTCACTCATAAAAATTTAATATTTTTTCAAGTAAAATACATATCCAAATACAACTTCAAGTTCTGAAAGTTACAATTTCAAATTTCAAATCTCAAATCTCCACTTCAAAATCTATAGCTACATAGAACCATTATTAATACTCTTTTCGGACCATTTTATTTATCTTATTTTTTTTAGACACTCCCTAAATAAAATTACATAAAGAGTAATTTGATTAAGTTGTCCTCATTTGTTAATACTCTATATTTGAGGCTGTATTATTTTACAACATATTAGAATCTCTCCATATTATAATTAGGAGTTGAGACAGAGATGAACAACTACTTTTATTTCATTTTGTAAAATAATAAGTATTCTCTTGGTTCGTTTTTACTTGTCATATTTTTATTCAATATACTCATTAAGAAAAATAGGAGTAATTAATAACATAACTATTTACTATAATATTTTTGTTGAATGATATTTATATTGTGTTTTGAAATTAATTTAAAGAAAAAATAATTAATGTTAAGGATAAAATAGGAAAAAAAATTATTTTTTTAATATGTCAAAAATATCAAGTAAAAATAGAAATTTAATTAAAAAATTAATTATTATTAAAAGTGACTCAAGTGTTATGAATTACTCCCTCCGAAAGAATGATCTGCTTTCTTTTAAAAAAAAATGTCCTCTTTCTTATTTTGATAATACTTTAATTTCAACTTTCCACATGATATGTTTAAAATCATAAAATTAAATGATATTTTGATACATTTGATACAACTTTAATTTAAGACTATAAAATTAAATTTTTTTATTTTTTTTTTTAAATTTTATATCAAGTCAAAATAAGTCATTTATTTTTAAACGAACATACTATCCATTTCAGTCTGAGCATGACAAATGAAGTGGTCCATACTCCATACTCCATACTCCGAAAGCAATAATAAGACGATATAAATAAGTGGAGTAATTGTGAAGGTTTGTAAGAAGAGGGGTTAAAAAACGCAAAACAAGAAAACAACTACTCCTACTTACAACAAACTTGTTCCAAATTTCCAAATCTTCACTCCACCACCCAAACTTCCTCTCGTTTCCAATGGCGGGTCTCTACACCTCTCTCAGACCCCAACAACTTTCTTCTTCTTCCTCTTCACATCAATCTTTCTTCTCTAAACTTCTTCTCCTCCTTACAATCCTTCCATTATCATTAGCCGTTTTTGCTTTTGTTCTTCAATGGCGTGGTGGTGGAGTTGACGATCCTATTTCTCGATGGTCACCTGAAGAGTCACATAAGTTTCCTGGAATGGATAGTTCTCCGCTGGCCACTGTTGCTCATTCTTCTCAGTCGTCAGATTGTTCGCTCCTTGCACATAGTAATACGCCGTCGTTTCCGTACTATAAAGACTGGAAGTTTAAAGTTCATCCAGATCTCAAACCCAAGGCGAGTTTTTTTATTTTTGGTTGTTTTTGGGGCAATTGGGGTTGTGGGGTTTTGGGATTTTGATTGATCTCAAATGGGTTTTGATTGTTTAGTGATTTGCATTGTTGGTGTGGAATTGGGATTGTGTAGTGAATTGCATTGTTGTTTAGGTAATGGGGATATTCTTAAGTTGTTTTGGGCTAATTGGGTTGTGGGGTTTTGATTGATCTCAAATGGGTTTTGATTGTTTAGTGATTTGCTTGTTCGTATGGAATTGGGATTTGTAGTGAATTGCATTGTTGTTTAGCTAATTGGGATATTCTTGCAGATTTTTTAGTTGTTTTGGGCTAATTGGGTTGTGGGGTTTTGGAATTTTGATTGATCTCAAATGGGTTTTTCTAGTTTAGTTATTTTCGTTGCTAAGTGAGAAATTCATGCAGATTTTTCTTTCATTTGCATCTTCTAGTGCCTTCCACAAAATGAGTCGATTGGGTTCTTCTATCTGTTTATTTTTATAAATTAAGTATTTTACCAAGTAAATGGAACATTATTCACATAAGATTTGTTAATTGTAGACCCAAGGAGTTCATAGTCTGTATAAGTTAGAAGTAATTAAAGGGCCTATAGGATGTACATTATTAATCCCAAATTTTACGTAGATCAGTTGCATGTTGATCTTCCCTGCTTCTGTAAAGCTCTTTTTTTCTTCCCTTTCCGTCCAATCACAACAAAATATATCCAGTATTGGGATGCTTGGTCATGATGGGATGTTCATATTTGGTCCAGTTTTTGCGAGGACTCTTTTGAATATAACTAGAGATTTCTAGTATTAGAAAACTCCAAATTATTGAACATTGGGATGGAAGGGCGCCAAGTAGAGCCAAATGGATGGTGAGGATTCATATGGCTGCCCCAACTAGCTTGGGATTGAGTGGTTATAGTAAATAAAAGAAGTATCTGGGAGATGTTTCCTACAGCCTTTTCCTTTTTGAACTTCCAGCACCTTCAACCAAAGGAAATCTCCTGAACAGATTTCGTAGTGCAGTTGTTCGTAATTAAGCGTTGGTAACATGCCCTCTGTACTCATTCTTCCGTTAACAGAACTAGGATTATTTGATACCAAAACAAGTTTGTTTAGCTTTGTTTATGCTATCATCTAACTCTCTCTTGCTTCTCCTTATGCAGATATGTATTACAACCAGTACTTCTGCTGGCTTAGAGCAGATTTTACCATGGATGTTCTATCATAAAGTAATTGGGGTCTCATCATTTTTGCTTTTTGTGGAAGGAAAGGCTGCATCTCCTGATGTTTCCAAAGTCCTTGAATCCATTCCCGTATGTCCCCCAGTCTGTATTTACCTTTTCGATGAATTTTAGGATTCGTCAACGCAATGTTTAAATAGTGAGGGGCATGATTGCGATTAAGCACTTCCCTCTCCTTACCTTACCTTCAATTAGCTCTATCAGGATTTTTCAAGAATAACAATGATTTGGGCGCTCTTATGAAAAATATTACTTCTCATGCAATTTTCATGACCTTTTTCTTTTAAGTTAGAGCTGTACTGTAATGATCCAAATCCAGTTTACCCACTTGTTAACGCTCAAGCGGCATTTTTCTATTCTCAAACATGGGTTTTGTTTGACTGCAGGGAGTAAAAGTAATATACAGAACTAGAAAGCTGGAGGAGCAACAAGCCAAAAGGTCTGTCCGTTGACATTTTATGATTGTTTTAAGGACTGGCTATAATTTCTTGTACTTTGTTGTTCAGGCTCAAGCCAAATTTGTGAGACACAGTTAAGCTTTGCAAATTATTTCTTTCATATTGGCTATAATTGTGTTAAACAGTTGAATTAATTAGACTTGCAATTTATTTTGACCATGGAAATGTCTAAAAATATAAGAATTTGTTGATTGGTTTTGGTGAGGCTGAAATTATATGAAAAATTTATAAGGGCTACAAAGTATCAAAAGATATGCCTGACTTTGTTTCTTCTTTTGTGCATATTTTTGTTGTTCTATTACTGTAATAATTACTTCCCTCTGAGTTGTGGAATGTGTTTAACTGACATGCATTTTCTAATTTTCATCTAGCTTGATCTGAATGAAATGTGGCTGTCAAGTTTTGTTAATGCTTGTACTCACTAGCATGCGTTTTCTAATTTTGATCCTGTTTGATGGGAACGAATGTGGCCTTCAAGTTCCGTTTATGCTTGTATTTTCTCAGTTGCACATCTTAAGTGCCTACCTATGTTTGACTGATGTCCTTTTTTCTCATTTTCTTCTAGCCGGATTTGGAATGAAACGTGGCTGTCTAGTTTCTTTTATAAACCTTGCAATTACGAGCTCTTTGTGAAGCAATCTCTTAATATGGAGATGGCCATAGTGATGGCAAGGGTATGAACTCTTCAACTTTTGCATCGTCTGTCATACTATGTCATAGTTGATGATCCATGTACATGTTGAAATGTCAGGACGCTGGTATGGATTGGATAATTCATCTAGATACAGATGAGTTAATACACCCAGCTGGTGCTCGAGAGTATTCTTTGAGGCAGTTGCTGCTTGACGTGCCTTCAAATGTTGACATGGTTATCTTTCCTAACTATGTAAGTTAATTGGAAAATGTTCCAAGAAACTGTTATTTATGGATATTGCATGTCTGATTAGTTCTCAGAATATGTTGTTTACCATTGGAATTGTCATCAAGTATTTTAATGATTTTTTTCTAAATTCAGGAGAGCAGTGTTGATCGAGATGACATAAATGATCCCTTTACAGAGGTAAGCTGGAACTTGCTATTCATTATTTATTACTGAACTCTTTCACATTGTCGTTGATGGGAAGAACTAGTTTGATCATTTGTGATATGCTAAGATGCATTCATATGCTTCGTGTGATTCAGCTTTTTAAGTACAGTAAGAAATTGAGTGATAATTTGTCTAATTCTGTGAATGTTTCATCTTCCTATATGTTGATTTTGACGTCTGTTTGACTATGACAATGATGATTGAGGTGAATAAGGAAAAATCTTATTCTGTTATGTTATAGGCTCCATGATGAGAATCTTTTATAGTGTTTCTCATATTCTGCTGCTTATTAAAGCTATGTGAATTAAGCTTGGCGTATGACCTAAGACTGTTTTTCTGTTTGATAACTTTTCCTACGTACCCATCATAATAGGTATCCATGTTCAAGAAGAATTATGACCATCTAACGAAGGATACATATTTTGGCATGTATAAAGAAGCAACCCGTGGCAATCCAAATTACTTTTTGACTTATGGCAATGGTAAAGCAGCTGCTCGAATTCAGGACCATCTTCGTCCCAATGGGGCTCATCGATGGCATAATTACATGAAAACTCCAAAGTATGTTTGCCCTCTATAGTGTCTCACATATTAACCTTTCTATTATGGTTTTGGCCCTAAGCTCGTGCAAACTTATTGGATGTTAGAGGGATAATTTTCAATTGTTCCATATTCCCGTGCCCTCCCAATGTTATGAATGTTACAACCTTTTTCCTTGTATCACTGATATTCTAGAAGAAGTCCATCATATTTAATTTTATTCAACATATGACAGGGAGATCAAATTGGAGGAGGCTGCTGTTCTGCATTACACATATTCCAAGTTTTCTGACTTGACTTCAAGACGAGATAGATGTGGCTGCAAGCCCACAAAGGAGGATGTTAAGAGATGCTTCATGTTGGAATTTGATAGATCTGTGAGTTTATGCTCCTTTTCTGTTTTTCATTTATAGGTGGAAATAAGACCGTGCCTTTCTTTTGCTTTGTGTTTACAAGTGTACTACTGGATAATGTAGTTCTACAATTTTTACTGTTTCCTGGTTGTTGCTGGAGAGGACTTGTTTTATATGTAATCCATATTTGGATATTCCAATTATTTTATTCAAGTTGCTAGTTATGCTACTGGATTTCAGGAAAGATGTGTGGGTGCGTGGAACAGGAGGGATGTGGAAGCTTCCAACTTGAGTTTATTAGATTAATAATGCTAAATGTCGTCAGCATTTGGATGCCTAATTTAAGCTCCAATAGAGGCTTCCAACTAGATTAGAGTATTAGGCTCATTAATTTACTCTTTTAAGTGTTGTAATCATCGTTTGCTTTGTTTGGTACAACTAGCAGGTGAGTAGCAAAGGGATGTACTTCA
>NC_061111.1:152078109-152098451 GCF_002878395.1 Capsicum annuum | reverse complement strand
TACCAAACAAAGAAATAGTCCATGACACTTCTCGCCCCTAGGTTTTAGGTCTTTGGTCTAGTGGGGTAAGAGTGTAGCGCATGATGTGTGGGTTAAACACAGGTCTAAGGTTTGAACCTTCCCGCAGTAAAAAATTTGGTGCTTAAGTGGAGAAGGGTAGAGCCCTGACCTACATCTACTGTTTCTAGCCATGCCTCACCGGCCCCAAGGGAATTCTCGGTTATCAAAAAATGACCCATGGCACCTCACTCTACTTCATCTCCCCGTCCTCTTCCAGTTCCAACTATCATAGCATAAGACAGATTTTGAAATGAAGAACTGTAGGAGGAACTCTCTTTTTTTTTTTTTGGTGGGTGGGGTGGGGGTACTCATTATGAGATTTGCTATTCTTAAAGGCAAAAGGTGTAGAATTGTGTACCTTCACATATCATCTCATTCTCTTGAAAGACGATTGCCTATTTGGCCAAGCTTCTAGAATCAACTTATGAGAAGTGCTTTTAAAAAAAGATACTTTTGGTGAGAAGCCGGTTGTTTTGGACAATTAAATTTTAAAAACACTTGAGCAACAATTAGTGTTTAGTCAAGTTTTTTAGAAGTGCTTCTAAGTGTATTTTTCTCAAAAAGTGCTACGGGAAAAGCTACATTTTTTAGCGTTGACAAACAGCTTCTGCTACTTCCTAGAAGCACTTATTTCTCCTAAAAACTTGGTCAAGCACCTCACTTTTTTTAAACATAAGCACTTTTAGAAAAAATAGGCACTTTTGGCCATCCAAAGGCTTGGTCGATCATTCTATGAATTTTGGATACTAGAATTGTCTGTATTTTTAGCATCACAATCTCGTCTAGTTTCACCTTATCTTCATCCTGCTTATATTGACTAATTTTGCAGTGCCAATATTAGGCACGCCTCAAGTACACCCTAAACAAGTTTGGTATTAGAAGTTATGTGGATGTGTTGACCAAGTTTTAGCTGCGACACTGATTGTAGTTATATTAGTCTTAGCAGCTTGTTAGGAATATATGTGGCATTTACAATGGTAGAATAAATATGGTTATCAAAAATAATTCTAGAATAAATGACAGAACAATAATCCCATCAGCATGCTTCCAGTGTTTTTATTTTGTTGCAACAGCGTGATTCTTTTGCTCTAACTGTGGTTTAATTTATTTAGGACGAGAAGTTATTCCTTCTTAAACTTTTCCTACTTTGGTTGTTGGAGAATCAATCTCAGGCAACACCCATATATTGGTTTTGTGCAAATAATTCTGTTCAGCCCCTTCTAAGATTGAATTTTATATAAATTGTTCTAATAAAATGCAGTCTTCCTGCTGCTTCTATGGTGGAAAAAATTACTATCAGTTGACAGTTATTGATCTAGTGTGAACTATTGTGTTTTATTTTCTTGAATTTGATAGTTGATGAGCTAATATGCTCAAAGGTGTGATCGTATGTTTTATCTTCTCCAGGCATTTATTATTGCTTCAACTGCTACAGAGGATGAGATGTTAAACTGGTAATTTCTAATCTAAATAGCAGCTTAATCCAATTTCATCTCGCTCAGCTCCCTTTTTGTATCACTTAGTTGGCTTATTGGAATAGTTATGTGCTTGATATATTCATCAATGTAGTTACTCTGCAGTTCTAAGATATTCCTTTTCGTTGGTCAGGTACCGTGAACATGTGGTATGGACTGACAAAGCGATGAACCTAAAACTGTTGAGGAAAGGCATTTTAACTCGTATTTATGCTCCCATGGTAAGCCTGCACAACCTGACTTTGGAAATGTTTTTCCTTTGTGCCCAGAAGTGCAATTTTCTGAATAGGAAAAAAGAAGAGGTTGTTAAGATAGGTAATAGAACAAAAACATCTTCCTGTTATATTACAAATCCTTGGAACACAAGAATAGTGTAAGCAAAGGAGTACATGTGTCTAGCATCAATTTCCGTCAGAAAAATATGTCCTCGCTATCATTTATGATGCGACTAAAAGAAATGTTCAATATATCGTTTACTGAGTATTGCTAGGAAAGAATTTAGGGTGTGGGAGGACATCCTTGGAGAACTAATTATCGCAGGAAGGTCTAATCAGTGAAAGGGAAACTAAGGCATCTGATTACTTGAGTTGGCATGTTAGAGTTTACATGGGATATATACAATTTAGGGGAGTTTCCAAGGCTGGTATGGGATGAAATTGATGATTTTCTGCAAACATATTTGGTAGAGGTAGGAGAGGTAGGGGATAGGATGATAGGGTGGGGGCTAAATCTTTCACGGTAAGCTCTTAGGGGTCGTTCGGTAGTGTGTATAATAGTAGTACTTTATAGGGTGTGTTAATGCAGACATTGTTTCTTATCTGCTGTTTGGTTTAGTGTATCCAAAATAATTTGCATTACATAATTCCTAAAAAAATTGTTTTTTTTTACAAAAATACTCTCCAAATTCTTTAACTTTGTACACTTTTAGTGGCAATCGTGTCTTTATCCATGCTTATGCATGTATTAAAAACCTTTGTATTGCCAATACCATAGTTTGCTATGTATTAGTTGTTCATAGGTTGAAAATTGTACCAAACAAGGGATTAGTAATACAAAGGTTAATACATGCATTATTTTCTCTACTACATCCTACCGAACGATCCCTAAATAATACATGAATTAGTGTTGGATTTTTTTCTTTTTTTGACGAATAGTACTGTTGTATTCATCAGTATTTAGGGAATGCTGGCCACCACCAAAGCAATGTTACAAGGCACTAAATTCTAGTTTTACAGGGTTCCTAAGAAGTCAATTACCTCATCTACTTCTTCTCTACAGTTCTGTTTACACCAAAAAAATAAAGTCACTAAGCAGTTCCATTTCACACCATGAACCGACTTAGTCTCATCTTCAAAGCATCTTCCATTTCTCTCCTTCCACTCTGTCCACCATATACATGAGGGTATTATTCCCTACCATTTTTTCTGACTCTTGCTTCCCCCTCTTTTAATTCAGCAGCTCATCAGATCAGCTGTGTGCTCAGGCATTGTCCACTCAATCTTTGTGAGATTGAAAAACAGATTGCATAGTTGTGAAGTAAACTTGCAATGCAGAAATAAATGAATTAGCCTTGGAATTATTTAACACTTGTTTGACAGTTGTTTCAATGTAGGTATAACTAATACATTTTAGTTAGAGTGTATAACTAATACATATCAACTCATGGTGTATTAGACAGTACCAGGGTTGGTAATACATAGATGAGCTTTACATAGATTTTAAAAGAAAAAACTACCCTTGAATACACCAAACTAAACAGTGGATAAGAAGAAATCTCAGCATCAGTAATACGCTTCTCAGCATCAGTAATACGCCTTATTCAATGCTATTCTTATACACCCTACCAGATTATCCCTTAGTATTATTATAGGGAGGTATAAGGAGGTGTGGAAAGTAGCTTCTCCTGTTCAGTGTGTGGTAAGGGATACCATTTTAAGTATTAACAGCAAACAAGTGACGCAACACCGTAGAAAGGAAATTGGGAGAAGGGGGATGAAAAAAGGGAGATGAATTGTGTAAGAATAGGAGAGTAGAGAGGGTGATTTCAACGAAGAGAACTGCCGTTTATGCAACTCTGTGGAGATCTGAATCACAGAATTCATAGTTGATTTTTCATTGAATAAGGTCCTTCTCCAACCACCAACTTAAGATGACGAAGATATCAGTAGAATCCAAATTCAAGGTGCAATTGTATGATAATCGAAAATCAACTAAAGAGCGATAGGAGAAACGAGAGAAGAATGAGAGAGAAATCAATTTGTAAACTGTTATTCATCAGCTGTAGTGTGTTTAATCAGTATCAGGAAAATCCCTACTAATTGGTAGGTAACCTCACATATAGTAGACTTCTAACCAATAATAACTTTTATGAAAATAATATAAAAAATAAAGATACTTCAAATTAAAGAATTACGTTCAGATATAACCAAAATAGGGGAAGGCATAAAAACTCTCCCAGACCTGCACGGAGTATTGGTTACGCACTTATAGTTTGTTGTGGGTGTCGTACAAAGTCAAACCCACATGGAAGAGTAAGGGTGCATGTGCACTTAACTTTGAAATTTTCTTTTGTGTTGTATATATAAAGACCAATACTCTTAGTTAACCCCTACAACTTGACACAATTTGTAAGTTAGACACTTGAGTTTAACTAGTGATTAGATAGACACTTTAGCTTCGCAAAAGTGTATCTAGCAAACTGATGTAAGCCCAGACTCTTACTTGTTGCGGAAAGAAAAGTAGCATTTTACAAACAACACAAGCCAAGAAGAGTTTAACATTATGTAGTAGGGCCTTTTGATGATTAGTATACTAAGCTTGTAATGAAGGGTGTTTATGACTTTTTCTTCCTCAAGCCTAGGATGAGGTTTATTGAGTTAAGTTTTTGTATATTGAGTTACTCCTTTGTGAGCTTAGGGATATTCCCTTTTATCTGTTCATGAGCCATTCTTGAATTCTTGGTAGGAATTTCATCATATGAATTCATTCTCTTCTCTCTTGGATTAAATCTAATAATATTATGTATTTTAGTTGTTAGATTTTTTCGTTCTTTCTTCTAAAGTCTATTCCCCCTCATTTCTATTTCTTAGTCATTTCCTTATATCTTATCTTGTTTATTTTATTGTGGTTTCTTGCATCTAGAATCACATCGATTATTGATGTAATTCAAGAAACAAAAGATGAACACAACAAATATAATAAAGATGGAATCAAAGGATTAGCAAGGAAAGGAAGAAACTAGATAGGGGAGAATAGAAATTAGAAAAAAGAAATGCCAATCCAACAATAAAATATACATTTAATTACTAGATTAAACCATATGAGGAGAAAATGATCTCATACAAGAAATTTTTACCAAGAATCCATGAAGGGTTCATGAAGAGACAAGAGGGTATATCCCTAAGCTCACTAAGGAGTACTCAATATCCAAAAATTAACTCAATAAACCTCATCGGGTTCTATTTATACTAGGGGGCTAAGTAAGGTAGAAAAAGTCAAGGTAGAAAAAGTCATAAATGCCCTTCATTACATTCTATTTATACTAGGGGGCTAAGTAAGGTCGAAAAAGTCATAAATGCCCTTCATTACATGCTTAGTATACTAATCATCAAAAGTTCCTACTGCATAATGTTAAACTCTTGTTGGCTTGTTTCCATGCTCTTTTGAAATACTTTAAGCTCTTGATATCAAGTAGAAATCCCTTAATGTCATTAGAGCTGTCTGGGCTTACATCACAAACACATGTATTCATGAGAGTTGGAGTGCGTGTAAAACAACCACCTATGACTAGTCAATTCATCCAATCATTTACTTGGACTGAAAAGAACAAAATATTCGAATTCAATATTTAAAACAAAAAAGAAGGAAAAAAAATCCTCCGATGCTCTTTCTCTTTTTTCGTCAAAAGCAGCCCCTCCCTTCTTCTTCATAGAAAACACAACTCCATTTTTGATTGCACCGCTGCTGCCTTTTATGCCGCTCTTCAACCCTCTCCATTTTTCCATTCTCTATCTTCAAAGTTTCATTCCTTATCAAAGCAAATCCCCACATGTTACTCTTTGTTTATATCCAACTTTTCATAAGACAACAAATTTCTCTTCAACCCGCATTTCTTTATATATTAATCCCAAATATTTTTTAATGCAAGAACTAAATTAGAAAGAATGAACTTACAGATGTTAGAAAAAGAGGGTGCATATATACTAGTCACTGTTTATGGTGAGCTTGAAAGAGGAAGAAGGGAGAGGTTTACTGTAAAGATGGTGGTAATAAGATGAAAGAAAATGGTGGAAGTGGGGTCTACTTGGAAAATCATTTTGATTCTTTTTTTTTTTTTTTAAAAAAAACCCTGTCTAATGCCCTAACATGCCCAAATTCCACTTTGGTGCACTGCAATTGCCATGTAAGCATTAAGTACTTGTTAGACACTTTTTGCTTAGTTAAAGTGTCTATCTCGTCACTAGTTAAGTTAAAATGTCTTACAAATTGTGCCAATTTTGAGGGGCTATATATACACACCAAAAAAAAAAAAAATGATTAAAACGAGAAACTGGTATATATATTTAATCATGCACCCTATAGGACCAAAGCAGGATGGGGGCACGCTGGTCGGCGGTGTAGCTCCCAGTGTGAGACCTTGGTTCGATACCATGATGTCTCGTTTTAATCAGTTTTTTGTTTTAAAACATCTGCTTTTTTTCAGAAATGTGTAGGAAAACAGTGAAGTGCAGATGAGGGAGCCAAGATTCAAACCTGGGTTGGTTAATACATTCTAACAGCACTGGAAAAAGTGTTGTTGTTGCTCTGTGTGATGGAAGAAAAATATAGACGTGAAAAGGAAAAGAAACATAAAAGAGAGGGAAACTGCGAATTTGCAATGTAGAAGAGAGATGGTAGAGCTCGTTGAAGGGGTGGTGGAGCTCGCTGGAGATCATGAGGGCGGATCAGAGGAAGTGATATAACGACAGGGAATGATAGAGGAAAAAGAGATCAGAGTAAAAGAAAAAGAAATATAATAAAAAGAAAAAACAAGGAAAGAATAAGAAAGAATAAAAAGTTCGTTTTGATTCAGTGTATGTGTTTAGCTTAGCTTGTGCATTTCACTATCCAACACAACAACAACAACAAACCCAGTGTATTCCCACATAGTGAGGTCTGGGGAGGGTAAGATGTACGCAGTCCATACCTCTACCTCTAAAGAAGTAGAAAGGCTGTTTCCGATAGACCCCCGGCTCGAGACCATTTCACTATCCAACACAGATCTTTAATTGGCATTTTAGGAGTAAGATGCAACGCGGATGTTTAGGTTGGGCATATGTCACAACCTCATCTTTGACACGAAACTTGAGGGAGGGAGGGAGGGCTCTCAAGGCTTTAATTTAGGGGTAAACATGCAACACGGATGTCTAGGTCGGTATTTAAGTGGGACTACTAGGCGGGACATGCTCCATCGGAAGCCGGGGGTCTATCGGAAATAGCCTCTACCTCTTTAGGGGTAGGGGTATGGACTGCGTACACTCTACCCTCTCCAGACCCCACTTTGTGTGGGAATATACTGGGTTGTTGTTGTACTAGGCGGGACATGCTCCATTGAGTTCCGAACCTGTGAGGACAATTAGGATTGGACCAACTTGCATGGGATTTTTAGACTATAAAAAGTAAGGGATGAAGTAGAAAATCAGCTAGCAACAATGGAAAATGAAAAGGTTTACGGCCATGGCAAGTCAAATGCAGCCATGACGTGACAACTTTGGAGTTCCCTGGATATGGTGTAAGAGTTAGTGTTAGGGAAATGTTGATCGTTCCGTTATCTGCTCTAGCAATCTGTTTGTCTGTATTGCAGTAAGATAATGCGGCTTTGCTCTCTTGAGATGGTCACGATCTGTTCGCTTTTCCTCTAAAACGTCAGAAACATCTTTACAACTCATTCCAATGATAGGCGTATTCATTCTCTCTTTTCTATTTTGTATGTGCAGGTTATTGTCCAAGGTTTGAGGGAGAGTGGTGTTTTCAGTTCTATTATTTCATCTGCTCAAGAATCTTTATCAAGGGACAAATTTTTAGCATCCTTTGAAAGTAGCAACTCATCAAAGGCTGCTGCCTCAGAGTCGCTTCCTTCGAGAAAGATTGGTAGAAATCAACATTCTCAAGCCGCCAGAAGAGTTTTAGAGGAAAGTGTTACCCACTTTGAATTTCATGAAGAAGCTATTCCCCCACGGCCACCACCCGGCATGGATGCAGATGTCATAACTGAAGCGTAATTGTTCTCCCTTCATGGCATCTGCTGCTTTCTTCTGTCAACTTGACGGAGTGGATGAATGAATGACGAACAATCAATGTCTTCGTTTGTATCAGTGTGTAACATAGCTAAAGATGTAAGCTAGCAGATTCATGGGCGGGGGTTCATTCCCGATCATTACCCAAGCGGAGGTGTAGATTTATGTTGGTGGAAATACAGAGAAGAAACATACAGATGTTGGAATTGGGGGGGAGGGTGGAGAATTGGAAGGAGATAGTATTATTTTCCCAGAGCTTCAACTTCATTATATGGAGATGAGGGGGTTATTCTTAATGTATAGTAACTCTGATACAAACGAGTTATGATTATTTTCAAGGCTCTTCATGTCTTCTGAATCTTATGCTGTAGCTGTTTACTGAAGCCATTTCCTTAAAATCATAATATGAGAATGCAATACAATGTGAAATAGGAATAGTTGGAGAAAAAAGTCCTCAAAATAAGTAATCATGCATAACATTCCCTAATTATGATCCGGATTAGTTTGCAAAATTAGCGTGACCAAAAGAGCATGAGTACGTGTTTAGGGTGGGGGCAAAATGAGGAATGAGTACAGTAGAGGTGGATCCACATATCTTTTTACCAAACCTATAAAGTCTAAATGAATTTGAGTATTGACTCGTTTGTACACTTGAAACAATTAGTTAAATTCGAAATGACCGATTATGTCAAAATAGTGAAAATGCAATTCTAAATATACATATACAAAATCAAATTGAATATTGAATAAAAGGAATAGGAGATTGAGTTATTACATTAGATAGAGTTGAATTTTAGTCTAGCTTAACTTTGACCAATTTACTATTTGAAATTTTGATTCACTCAAATGTGATCAAACTCGCCCATTAACCACTTTTAGTATTTTTCAAGGGAAGCATGTTTAGAGAAACAAAGTACTCCCACTATTTTAATTTATTTGTCTTATTGTTTATTTTATTTCGTTTAATCTTTAGTTTTAGGTAAGTGACATATGCAATGCTACCGACTTTAAAGACATTTTACTACATTTTTATATAGTTTAGTTTACTTTCAGAGTCATTTTTTTTTACTTTATTAAATTTGAGGATAAGGTAAAACCAGATAAGTGAATTGAAAGGGAGAGTATGATACTCTCCAAATGCTAACTATATCATTTGGTAAGCAGAAAGATGGAAATTTGGGGAAGCAAATAACGATAAAACAGACAGAAATATCAACCAAACAAGTAATGGAGAGTATGCTACTCTCCAACTCCTTTTCCCTTTGTACTTTTCTCCGATTCAATCACTCCCAACACCAGCACCAACACCAACAACAGCAGCTCTTTGTGGGTTGTCCTCAATTGAAGTTGAAGAAGAAGAAGAGGAGAGGCATAACAGTGGTGACAGGTGCAGGAGGAATAAGTTCAAGCAGCTATATATTTGCAGTTGTATTCCCACTTTCTCTTCTTGCTATCACCATCTTCACTTCTGCCCGTATTGCCGATACCCTCGACCAGAAATTCCTCGAAGAGGTATACTACCTTTTCAACATTATGGGACCATGAGTTAATATTATATCTGCATCCACTTATATTTGTTCTATTCGCTTTTGGATTGTTTCTTGAGTGGAGGCAGATGGGGCTTTAGGCAATTTGAACTCTAGCTGAAAATTACTCGTTCAGGACTATGCTATGCTTGCAAAGAAAAATTCAATGCTGATTTGTTCTGTTAGATTTGTTTTACTTGGTCTATATTTAAGACATCCATCGAGTTAGCGTTTCACGGGGGAGTTTGAGATTTTTGTTCAATAGCTATAGTAGTATAATATGACCCCACTTTGTTGGATTACACTGGTTATGTTGTTGTAGCCATAGTAGTATGGTATGGTGGCAGAGGTGGAGCCAGTATTTTTTCTTAGGGGACTCAAAATCTGAAGAAAAACTCATTTTAACCATGTATTAATAATATAATTTTCCGTCAAAGGGGTTCGTCCAAACCCCCTTTCATAGGCTAGCTCCGCCTCTGTATGGTGGAAGAAAAATATAGTACTTGTTTATTTTATTTTGCTGATGAGATAGGTTTGGTCTGAATTATGGGGAAGGAGGGGGAGGGGTTAGAAGTGAGGGCGCGAAGAAGGGAGGGACCCTATTAAATTAGGTTACAAATATATTGCCTGAAAAGGGGCTAACACTCCGAAAACTCTATGAACTCACCTAAAGCTCAGGTAGGGTTATATTTTTTTCGCTAATGCAAATGAAACTGGCAAACTTAAGAGGTTTTGTTTTAGAGTTTGCAAACTCAGTGCTTGCAAAAGTGGAAAGACAGGCCATCTTAAGATATGCTGATGTGTGCTATATTCTGTTTCTGTAATCTTTCATTATCAAACTTTTAAGATATGCTGATCATGCTACTTGATTGCTATGGGAATAACATTATGGATTTTCCCTTCAATTAGAATTGTTGTAAGAGTGCAAGGCTTTTAGTTCCGTGAAGTACAATAGCATTAGTAATTCCCTTGGCAAGAAACTAACAGGTCTAAATTGCTCCTAGATTATTAGCAGTGTAGCTGGAAATGTCACTATATCAAGAGATCATTTTAAGCAAATGATTATTGAGCTAAATGAGCATTTCTTGATGCTCGTCTTTAACTTTTTGGAGAACGTCTGCTAGGAGGACATAAACTTGCTGCGTGAGAAAACTGGAACTATAGAGTAGCGAGTATGTGTAGAACTAACAGGAATGATCGGTATTGAGGGATACATTTATGCCATACTAGGATAAGTTAGGCTTCCAACAACGTAATCCACCTTCCAGATGCTTTGCCGTAGAATAGATCGATCCACTTCTCATTCTTTTACTGTGCACTCACTTCATATTTCCAATGCACAAATAGTAGTAAGGGGACTAACGGCAGTAAGTTATTATGGGGAGTGTTCATGAGTTACCAACTTGTTTCTCCTTGAAAGAATAATGTGTTTATGCTTGTATCTCCCTAGATATTACATCAACCGCAGCATTGAACCAGTGCATGCTCTGATTTAGTGGTGGATAAGAATTAGAGACATAATGCTTAGACCTATCATACACTTCTTAGGTTCTTATTAAGTACGACTCCCTAAGACCTACATTGTGCGTGTGACACATGTTGGGCCCTTGGAAAGTGGTGGTTTCTTATAATTACAAGATGCATATCGCTGGAACATATATACAATGTGATCAAATGGGACATCAGCGTTGAATGATTTTACAGATTCAGTTGAGTATAAATTTGGGGTGGAAGAAAAAGAAGAAACATATCAATCACTAAGAAACTCAAATGGTGTCATGTCCTTCAATTGAAGGTGAATTCATGTAAGAAGCACACAGATGCAGCATGCTCACAAACATGTATGCATATAAGCTACAAGGAAAAAAAATACTGATAAATTGTTTCCTTGTGAACTTCGATCACATCATTTGATGAAAACTTTGCTTTTCAGTTATTTGTGCCTACCTTGGTCATTGTTACTTTGCACTTGGAGTAATTGTATTGAATTTTTGAGCAGTACATTTCAAGTTCATTCCATTGCCACCCCTCCCTTTTCTTTTGGGTTGCTGGGGCATCACACTTAGGTTCTTCGTCAGACTTCCTGAGGAAATCGTTGCTGGTGCATTTTAAAATTTTGATTCTGATTGTACTTGACTTCTCTTGTTGGATTGACAGCTTGCAGTAAATGAAACGATAAGGGAAGGTGAGGAGGATGATGGCAGTGCAGTCACTCCGTTAGAGGAAAAACCCGCTGCTCCTCGTACACGTAATCGGCCCAAACGGGAAGTTGAACCTTCATCTAAGTAGTCTTCATTTATTAAGGTGAAACAATAATCTACAAGTGGTTTCTTGGTGCACTTTCTCCCTACACCATTTTATCATAATTGGCTAGAAAAATGTCTTTATTCAGCAAAACTTTTTGTACTTTCTGCAACCAATTCGAGATGTAACAGTATATATGTAATGAAGAGCTATTTCTTTTACCAATATATTGCCAACTTCAGCTATAGAGTTCGTTTTGGGGTAATCTAAGTGCAACTAGATTCACATAGTTTTGCTAGTTGTAACTTATAAATCATGTAGTACTTTCTACTGGATCTGCTTTCCCTTTATTTTGCTTTGGTCTTTTATGGGCAGTTTCTCTCAGTTCCCCGTCGTCTTGCTTCTTTTCTCCTTCTCTAGCACATGAACTGCTTCACTTTAAAATCTGGGATTCAGTGGTTCCAATTTACATCATCAGTCTAATCTTCAATTACTTCTCAAAAAAGAAGTGCAAGTGATGTGAGAAAACCTGGTGTGAAAAAGAGTAGAAAATTCCAACTATGCACCATCAGTTGCAAGTTTTTGAAACAAAATTTTCAGATACATCATTTACAACCAGCCAAAGCTAGTCTGTATGTCACTTTGCAAGTTATACAGCATCAATCAAAAGCTAGCTAATGCTGCATTAACCTATCACGAGATGAATCAATATTATTACCAAGCTGCTCAGCAAAACTAGATTTTATCTCATCCTCAAGAAGTTGAGGAAAAATATGTTTATTACATATTGTAACAAGATTCAGACTAAATCAACAGATCCTTCCTTTTGAAATTGCACATTTACATTCTCTTTTAAAACGCTACTAGCATCGTCCATGATGTTGTTCTTGAAGCATCATCCATGTCCTATGATCTGCCAATATCCAGCGGTCAATTACCCTTCGCGAGAAAATTTGAACCAGGGAAACAACAAAAAGCAAACAAATGCTTGCAAATCTTCCTAACCATGTCATTTAGCTAGCATTTCGACACTGTTAAACCATTCCCACAAAAAGATGCTTTCTCTCTCTCTCTTGCTCTCTTTCCATACACACAGCAACAACAGAGTGAGTGAGAGAGAGGACAAATACTTCCAAGTAAATGCTTTCATCTGGCAGAATATACTTCAACAGCTGCCAGTTTCTGAATAAGCTCATTTTCCAACTTCAAGTTGCAACCGAAAAAATTCGGTTCGCACTAAGCATAGATCAACAGATGACACCCAATTGGAATATTTCCCACTGAACATGTCTCAGTAGGAAATGGTCCAAGAGGAGCTGAGGAATCCTTGGCAGTAAATGTACCAAAATTGTTGGAATGTGGTCATCTTTTCTGCAAAACCCTGCAGTAAAGTCAAATGGATAGATTGTCTTTATAAGAAGCAAACACTTGGATAGACGAATTTAGCCGTTGCCAAGAAAACCATGAGATCTATCCCTTAGCTATGCATTTGGATGTAAACCTTATTGTGATATGCTATGACCTGTAAGACAGACAAAGACATGATAACTTATGCATCTTCTTTTACTCATCTGGTGTTCCTTGTAATGCTAGTGATTCTCAGGCCAACCTTTCAGTAGAGAGTGAATACCTCAAGCCTTTACATTTTACAAATGAAATAAACTGATAGTTGTATTTGACCACTGATCAGCCAATTTCACTCTTTTATTATAACAAAAAGGCAGTTTAGCAAACTGGTTATTAGGTAGCGCTACATAGGCAGAAGTCATCAAGCCTCTGCTAGATGGCACTTCATGGCATGGTCATAAGCCACCTAAGTGCCAAATCAACTTTTCCTATGTCAGGAAGCTAAGGAAAGACAGAAAGCAAAGACAATGGTATAGTATGGAGTCCCCAAGGCGATGGCAACTTGTGCTTGTTAGCTGGAAGAGCTGCATGGTAGATTAGTCAAGCTAATCTTGAAAGCACCAATGTTAAAGAAAAAGTACAAGAACGGAAGACAAGAGGGGGATAGGTAGAAAATAATGGACACCGAAATTGATATGTTATCTATCTTTTGCCAATTCCCTTCCTTGAAAAATACAAAGGGAAAGGTTCATTTCCTTCTTTCCTGTTTCCTCTAGACTCCAACCAAAAGTTTGATTTTTCCTTTTTTCCATGAAAAGTTAAACTCAATTAGCAATGAAATACTTAATCTCCCAGTTGAGTAAAGATACCTTCAGAAAGGATCGGAGTAGTCTTTCAACTCTCAAAAAGAATATGCACTTGAAAGCTTCCAGTGCGATAGATGGATCCCTCAGCAACTACGACAGGAACTGTTCAACAACTACCTGCAAAGTTGGAAGTAGTAACACGTGGGAAACCGTGGAAAGTTGAAAATAGCATTCGTTTCATGCTTTCCAAAATTTGGTTTGCAAACTCAGTTTTGAGTTTTTTGAAGGAAACGTTTGTTTGACATGTTGCAAAATAATTTTGAAGATTTCTAAACTTTATTTTCTCAAATCAAGTGTGGAAATCTTTTTAAAAAATTAACGTTTTCCTTTTTTGTAAAAAGATCCAAACTGAAACACTTTCTTCCAAAAATTTAAAAGTGTGCTTGCAAACTCAAGTTCTGGAAACCTTCAAACGCCACCTAAATAGAGCAGGGACCTTGCAAGTTAAAACATGCAAATGATTAACTTTCATGATTTATTACCTATTTCATTTTCTTCAACCTGCTAAAAGTGTACATCCCTTCCCTTTAAGCTTTGATTCCAGACCAAAAAACTTCAATCCAGACAACATCAGGTCCGCTGTCTTCTTCTTCATGTGGTCAATAAGCATCTCATCATAAACAACTAAGTCAGCTTCAGTGAGATGCTTTCGCTTTCTCATATTTGCAAAAAATTTCCGTGCTTCTTCAATTGTTCCATGTTTGCACATACCAGAAATTACAGCACAATATACAGCATTATCAGGGGAATGGCCCTCTTCGAGCAACTCATCAAGAACTTTCATAACCTTCTCAGCATCATTCATTTTACAGACATGAATAATGGTGGGAATATACTTAAACTCAATAGGGCCACTCGCCACATTGCCTAGGCAGTCACGAATTAGCATCATCGCTGGATCAATCTCTCCTATTTTGCAAAGCCCTTTGACAAGAGAACGATATGCAGCAACTGAGGGAATCAAAGACATCTCTTTAATTCTGTTATAGCAACTACAGGCCTCCTTTACATTTCCAACCTCTACATAACATTGGATGGCATTGCTATAAGTTGATGAATCAGGTTCATAATCTGAATTTTTCAACTCAGTGAACAATGTGAGTGCCTTGTTAACCTCGCCATTCTGATAGAGCGCCTCAGTAAGAATGTTATATATTGGAACACCACAATAACCTTTTACTTTCAAATATTCAAAAACTTCTAAAGCAATCATAATCCTATCATCCTTCTCTACCATAAATGTGAAGAATTTGGACAAATCATCACTTATGCAATAGCTTAATCGCTGCAGTTCCTCAAGCAATTTGCAAATTTCATCCATTTTCTTTGACTCTGCATAAGACACCAATATGGGCCTCAAAGTGGAAAAGTCAGGGCAAAGATCTTCTTGAACTGTGATTTGGAAAAGTTTATAGGCCCTATCTATTCGTTTCGCATTGCAGAGACCTTCAATAATAGAATTATAAATTGCCAAATCAGCCCTATAGCCCGAGTCTATCAGATCCTTAAGCAAATCACAAGCTAAACCAACTTTCCCATTTGCTACAAACGATTCAATCAAAGATCCATAAATCCCCCTATCTATTAAACAATTCTTTTGTTTCATTTCTTTGAACAACTCATAGCCTTTGTCAACTTGATTATTTTTACACAGACCCGCAATAAAAGTTGAATAAGCAATAACATCGGGTTCAACTGCATCTCGCTGCATCTCCTTCCAAACCTTTGAACAACCATCCAAGTTCCACTCTGCAACCAGTATCTTTACCATTGCTGTATAAGCAAACACATCTGGTTTGCAACGATTTTCTCTCATCCGACCCAAAAGCTCAAACACTTCATCCATCCGTCCTAACTTGCATAGGCCCTTTATCAAGATCATGAAAGTCATACTCTCCTCCACCAACCCATCCTTCTTGAAATCACCATATACTGACATAGCCAAGTCCATATGATTGGTTTTAACCAAAGCATCGATTATTCTATTATACAGAAAAAGTCTTGGTTTTACCCCAAATTTTTTCATCTTCTCATACACATAGTATACTCTAAGACCCCTATTAGCATCAGCATGCATTCTGATCAAGATCTCAAATTGTTTCTCACTAGGCGGCTTTCCTTGCATATGCATCAGCTCAGGAACCTGATCAGCTGTCCGAAATTGATTCGCCCGATTCAGACCGTAAGCAAAGGCATTGTAACAAGAGAAATCATGCCTATAACCTTTCTGCTTTCCTGTTAAGATGCATAATAAGAATAAGAATATCCACATATACAAGATAAACACCGAGTATTATTCATTTGTTTATTAAATTTGCTCATTTTTCTTGTGAACCAAACAACAACAAAATGCATAATTTTGGATTTCATCTTTTGTATATAGAAAAGTTTGAGGCATAACATTCTGCCAAAAGACCAGAACCATCACAATGGTCTAATTGCCTCAAAATCACAGGATTGCATCTGTATACTCTTCCAGTCCCATAAACTTCCATGAAAATTGTGGTATTTGAGCCTCAAGACCACATGATTGCAGCTATATACTCTCCCCGTCCCTTAAAAAGTTTCTGTTTTTCATTTTTGGGGGTCAACTTGACCCATTTTTACACTTAAATTTGAAAATAAATTTCAGATATTCAACAGCTGCACAAATGATACTATAACTATACATCTTTTAATGTCATTACTCATTAGTACAATGATGTCACTCTAATATTACATTCCTCATGAAATGAAGTACTAAAATAGTACAAAGATTTAATACATATCTTCAAATTCAAATCCCAAAAGAGACAAAGAAAACACTAGGTAATTTTCTTCTCATTTGTCTTTACCTTGGTGGACCGAGTTACCTCGTACCTATTGTTGGTGGGAGGCATCGTATCCAACAATCCTTGCTCTACTTGCAACCATAGAATGTATACCAAACTTATTACACCTTAGTCAACACCTAAGGACATATCAACCCATCAATCACTTAATAGGTACATGACTCTAGTTACCTACTTCGATCAATTTACTATCTTCACTTTTAGGCCACTACACTTTGACTTCATATTTCTGGCTCTAGAATTCATTCTACTGCTTATGACTTACAACACCCCAAACTACACTGTCTCTCAGGTGAAAACACTACCCAAGCATTGAAATACATACTTCTCCCTTTAAAGGTGTCATTAGCAATAAGGTTTGAAAGGGTCTGAGTGCACATATTACGAAAGGTCAAAGGCACCATCCATATGAACAAGGGTGCATTCTATTGAAATAAAGATCTTATATACACTAGTGGACTCCCCTAGATCCTGGTACGGTCTCTTAGATTTCTAATGGCTCTATATAAGAGCACTACAAAGATAGGAATCTGAACTTTACTGCTTTTATCACCTCGAAGATCAGGTGCAGACGGAGGGGCTTGAGCCACACATGAATCTGAGTAATTCTCTACTGTACGATCTAGAGTATGAAAGAATGGGAAACATCTCCTAAATGCCCTGTAGCCTCCCAATTATAAGTGTGGTGCGCTTCACACCCATAAAAAGGACACTACTAGAGGTGGCAGGTATTTTTTTGGTAAAGTAATTAAATGATACATTAGATAAGCATCAAGAAGATGCAAAGTTACAAAGGCACAAGTGTGCACAAGAAGCTGCTCCAAACAGAAATATATGGAGCTAAACGAAACAGAATATAAATATACGAAAAAGAAGTTCAGACACCACGGTCTTGAAATTATTGGGAGGCGGCAGATATTCCTTGAAATTAGTTAAGATGCGTGAGAGCCAGCCCAGACACCATGGTTATAAAAAACGAAACAGAATATAAATATACAAAATAGAAGTTCTTAGCATAATAAGTTCCAACTATTCCCATTCAAAGTGAAGAAAACACATACAGCATTATTAGATAGCTTGTTGAAAAAAAAATATAAAATCCAATAAGTAAAAAGAAATGGTAAAAAGGGTGTAAGTCTGTTTACCAGCCCAATAGAAGAACTTGGAGGAAATTTTGGGATCAAGATTAGGGTGCTTGAGCACCTCAGTAACAAGCTTAGGGGTAACCCTTCGTAATCGGTTAAGATCAGCGACAATGGCTTCACCCCACTTGCCATGTTTCCTAAACGAATCAACTATATACCTAGCAATTGGCGATAACCGCTGAGCCAAAGTGAAGAATTCTTGAGATGGGTCATTGGATATTCGACCCGAAACTCCATCCGGGTCCCATTTTTGGAGCTGAAAATTATTATTATCAGTTTGGGTAGGTGAGTTTTTGGGGCTAATGGTTTGGCGATTGGAGAAAAGGCCGCCCTGGACAGTGGGACGATGTTGAGTTGGTTTACGGTGGCCGTAGAAGAAGTACGGCTTGTTCTGTACGGATTTGGGCGGCATTTTTGAGTTTGTGTTTGGCTACTTGTTTTGTTGTTGTTTAGGAAGTGGAAGTCGCTGTGTTGTGTTTGTATGAACTACTATACTTGACAGTTCAAGCCATTGAGTTGCTTCAGAGTGCTGTTTGTAAGAAATATTAGTAGTACTTGCATTAAATTTCAATTTTAGGGAATTTTTAAAGGTGAAATATGTCTTTTAAATATTATGATTAAATAAAAGGAAAAGGGTCAAAAATATTGTGAACTATTGAAAATGGATCAAAAATATCTTCCGTTTGTTTTTTGGCTCAAAAATATCCTTTTGCTTATTTTTTTGGCTCAAAAATACCCTTTCATTAATTTTTTAACTCAAAATTATCCTTTTATTAAATTTTTGGCTCAAAAACACCCTTCTCTCAAACAGAATGTCACCAAATACACCACGTGAAAAAAAAATACTTATTCAGTCTATGTCAGCATACACGTGAAAAATCACTCAATTTAATCATCTTATCATCAGCCTATTTTATTTTATTTAAAAATTCAACCCGATCCATATTCAAAAAATCTGAACCACGAAGAAATAAATTGAAGAATTTGATTACTTATTTTAAATGTGATGAGGAATAATCAGGTCCTCAAATTGTTGACATGAAAGAATCAAGTTTTAATTGGGTCAATCCTAAACAATTGGATTTTCAAATAATTGATTCGATGTCCAAGAGCTCGGATTGCTACTGGATGTCCTATCCAAATTACTCTAATGAGAAACCTGATTGTAGTGAGAGGAATGATAATTCGAAGACGCAATTGAAATTTAAAGAGAGAAAGTTTAGCGGCAATGTTGGACAACCACAAGTTGATGAGGTCAAGAATTTGCTCGAGTAAGTGTCGTAACTTTAAAAACATTAATAATGAAATGAAATGTGGTGATAGGAATGATTTGAGAAAAAAATTGAAGAATTGATTTTTGTCTGTTGGTTCGGATTTTTTGAATGTGGGTCGGATTGTTTTTTAAATAGAATAAAATGTGTTGATGGTTAGATGGATTAAATGAAGTTATTTTCCATGTGTATGCTGATATAGACTGGTTAACTGATTTTTTTTATCGACGTGGCATGTCCTGTGGCATTTCGTTAGAGAGAAGAGTATTTTTTAGTCAAAAAATTAATGAAGGGGTATTTTTGAGCCAAAAAATTAATGGAGGGGTATTTTTGAGCTAAAATAACAAATAAAGAGGTATTTTTAAGCCAAAAAACAAACGGAGGATATTTTTAATCAATTTTTATTAATTTAGGAGTATTTTTAGTCCTTTTCCGTTAAATAAATGATAAAATTTCACTCAAACATAATTTGTCAAAAATATTTATCAATCTATGACAAACGCAGCATTGAGAAAACAATTATTAAAATACATATTTTTTCATAGTGCTTCTATAAATTGATACTCACTGTTATGGTGTTTTGAAATGAATTTGGAGAATAAACAATTAATACTAAAAACAAGATGGAAAAAGAAAATTGTTATTTTTTGATATGTCAAAAGTGACTATTAAAAGTAAAAATTTAATTAAGAAATAAACAACAAATAATTCTAAATGAAGAGAGTAGTCTTTTTTAAGCCAATTACTCTATCCATACCTAATTCCTAAATAAGTGATTTAGTCTTTTCTGTTTGTTTTTAAATAGGGATAATATCCACGAAAATACCTGAAGTTTAACCAAATTTTTAGTGGAGCATATTGAACTTTGCGGGGGTCCTATTACTCCCCTATACTTTTTAAATTGGAATTAATTCCCCCCTAAATTTTTTTAAAGTGGAATTAATCCCCTCTCAAAATGTATACTCAATTTTTTCCATGGAAAGTGTAGTACGCGCTGTTTCTTCTCCATTTTATCACTTTTCAATATTTTTTCACATATTAAATATTCCAAATGATCCCACTAAATTTATGAAGAAAGTTTTTTCAAATAATTGAATGGAATCTTCAATTTATTTTCCATTGAAACTCGAAAGATTCAATCAGCGAGTTCCATTAATGAAAGATTCAATGAAACTCGCTAATTGAAAACTCAATGGCAAATTCAATTTCCATTAATAAAACTCGGAAGATTCGAAAAATTCATCAATGGAACTCGAAAGATTCGAAAAATTTAATTTCATGATTCAATTTCCATTAATGGAA
>NC_061111.1:152070701-152078009 GCF_002878395.1 Capsicum annuum | reverse complement strand
TTAATGGAACTCGGAAGATTCAATTTCCATGAAGCTATTCAATCTTCCGTTAATGGAACTCGAAATTAAATTAGCGAGTTTTCGAGTTTGAATCTTCCGAATCATTCATTGAGTTTCAATTAGCGAGTTCCATTAAATTATAACCATTAAGGAATTTTCCGAGTTCCATACAAGAAATTTAATTCGGAATCTTTCCATTAATTATAACCATTAATCTCCGAATTATAATTCCGAGTTCGAATCCATTTATAATTCCGAGTTCAAATTATAAATGGAACTCGAAAGATTCGAAAAAATCTTTCCATTAATAATAACTATTAATCTTTCCATTAATTCGGAAAGATTCCGAGTTCCATACATGAATATTTTTTTTCATGATTTTTCGAGTTCCATTAAGAAGAAAGAAGAATGAAAAAATAAATAAAAATTTAAAACTTTAAATAATTATAAAATTAAGGGACTGTTTGAAAAAAAAAAGAGTTTTAAAATGTTTTTAACATTGTTCACGCACTTAATGCGCGTGAATCACACGCAGTGTGCCAAGTGGCAGATATATGCCATTAAAATACGAAAAAAAATTCTGGGGGGTAATAGGACCCCCGCAAAGTTCAGTATGCTCAACTGATAATCCGGTCAAACTTCAGGTATTTTCGTGGGTATTATCCCTTTTAAATACTCACTCTAATTCATTTTTAATTGTGATAGTATATAAAATATAATTTTTCTTCGAATTGATATGCACTTTATAGTACTTTTTATATAGTTTTGAATATCTAAATTTTAACTTTAAAATTTTAACTTAATCTAATTTAATTTAACTTTAAAAAATTAATTAAACTGATTCTCAAAAAGCAAAACATACCAACTAAAAATGAATAAGGGTGTAAGTGCTGGTTTTAGAAAAGAATACATTAATGTTGTTCTAATTTTATTTTTCCTTTAAATGAAGAGTATTTTACGAAATCAAGAAATTAATAAAAATTAATATATATTTTTCAAGATATTTATGCGGAATGAGTTAATAGTAAAAACACATTTTCTCTAGAAATGAAAAGATCATTTATTTATTTAAGAACAAAAGGAGTATGATTTTTCATACAACGAAAAAGATAATTTTTTCTTTTTTTTAATAAGTGACCTGATTTAAATTGCTAGGAGAATATTTTTCATATCTTAATGGTTAAAAATTAATAATACTTTTCTATTTATTCCTTCGTTTGACAGAAAGTGACAGTAATTTACCTCCCTCAACCATGTTTAATTATTGAAAAATTTGTTTATGTTGGTAAGTTGTAAAAAGAAAAAACATATCAAACAGCGACCAAATTACTTATTCCTTGGCTGTGATTTTTGTGTCTGAGCAGACTTAAAAAAAATAATTTTATTTAAACACTCTTCAAACATGTATTTCATAATTCAAGTTCTCTATTTCAAGTTTAAAATCAGTCATGATTTTTCGTTTTTCATCATTTGACTAATAAGTCGCATCCTTGAATTGTATTCATATTTTATAAGATACGCATCAACTCTACTCCAGATTCAAAAGTTCCAAACACAAGGTTGATGAGGGGGGAAGAAGATGCAACAAATATGATCAACAAAAACCAATTTGCCTTTAATGATTTTATATTACTAATAGATATTCGGTTTACAAAATTTTTGGCTCCATGTAGCATGTACCTTTTGCCATCACAAAATAGTTGCTGCAAATTACATTCTAACAACACAAAAATGGGTCTTTCTAGGCACTCCAAATTCTATGTTCATACAAAAGACCAGGACTTCATGATCCTCCTTGACCATGATTACTGAAGGAAATTGTGAAGTCTAGTCTCCAAGGGTTCAAGCTGTTGGTCATTGGGCAAGAGAAAATCGCTTACACCATGTTAAAATAGGACATGACAGGAAACTGCAAACATTGGAGAAACAAAGCTGATAGAGGTGGTCTGGCATACACAGTGTGGCTTATTTTTGACCAACTAAACAGCAGCAAGGTACAAGAGAATAACACAAAAACAAGCACAAAAATGCATGGAAGACTAATCAATTGACAAAGGCTCTGGATTGGTTGCAAAGGACCTCTTTTGTAGATTTAGCTTTATCAAAAAAAAATAAAAAAAATGAACTTTTGAATCAAAAGCGTTCTTCAAGTGGCTACTACGCCGCATCACAATTCCCTTTTCAATGGTCTCACATTTTAGTATGCCATACACTAAGAAATTACGTCTACGGAATTCGGTCTTCCTGATTCATGCAAACTTACAACTTCAACAAACACCAAGTACAACACAGCTGATCCATGAACTTCAAGAAAGATAACTGTGCCAATCCTGCTCGGCAACTACCAGACACTAGGCACCTTTTAGGTGCCTGTTTTTTTTCATCAAGCTCACAGCCATCCCCTTCAAGCTAACCATCCAAACAGAAATAGCAGGAAGATCAATCAAAAGATAAAAGTTCCCCTCAGTGGTCTGAAGGCAGCTATGAGACCATAAAGTTATGATTCACTGCTGCTTATATGTTACCAAAGCAGTTTCAGTGTCTCCAATATGAAGAAGGCTTCAATAGTGTCAAATAACAACGACTTTGCAATTTACTTCTTACCTAATGTAAATAATGCTACAGGTTGGCTTCCTTAGATCAAATGTCAATATCAGAGGTAATTGTAAAGATAAAGCACCTGAATTCAGACATAGATGCATGAAAAGATGCAGAAGGTTGGGCTTGGATAGCAATTTCCATCTTCCCCCAATAATTGTTCCAGGTTGACACTCTAATCCATATGGCATCCATATATATCTTCAGCTCACCCTCCAGCACTTATTCACCCGATAGTACACTATAATGGAGATCAAACTCAAGTTTTAGGGTTTCCCTCCTGCTGACAGAAAGAGAAGATGATATTAACATATTACAAGAGTAAATACCTTGTTTGAGGGCCTAAAGAAGGCAAATACTTTGCAATCAAACAATATAACGCAATGAAGTGTCAGGTTTCAGAAGTATTATCAGAATAAAAGTACAGGTCAGACTGGATATTAGCATCACTAGTTTGGCCATAGTCGCCAGACACTTTTAGAACTGCATAAATAGATCCAACAGAAATATAACATGAGAAAGTAACCCCATCAGGCAATCCTAAGTCGTGTGATGACAGGCAGTGATACCAACTTGCGATTTGAAAATATAGTTCACCCATCAGAGGTTAAAAGCTAGTTGTCACCTGACTAACCCCAGTTAAGAATGCAGAGATGTTCACAGATAATCTGTTAGGACCTATCACAAGCACAATAGTGCGTGAAATGCATAATTTTCCAGCACATGACCATTTAATAGAGCTCATGTGAGCATGCATACGTTCTAAGAATATCTTCAAAAGAGAGTTTCTTGCTTGAAAGTCCCAACCAGCAACTCAGGATCAGAAGACAAAGGAAAAATGAGTTGGTGTAACTTTAGCGAAGAATTTTGTTTCTAAAGGGAGAGAGAGAGAGAGAAAATCAAATGCAAAAAATGTGATAGCATAAGGTTGATACCATCAACTTCTACAAAATGTGGTCCAAAGGGATGCACCCGGACCATGACATCCAGTCTTAAGACTGGCGACATGCATCTAAACGGTTACCAAGGGTACAAGTCAACACCAGGCTAAAAGCACAAATTCCTCAAAGCATTTTATACCTGCTGCCTGTTGCCTGTTGCCAATTTCCAGAAAGGAAAATGTGAAATGTAAATAGATTTACAAGCTTACAGCATTTTTTTTTTTGAAACCGATGCTTAAAGCATTCTTTATATCAAAATTCTTTCATTTATAGTACACCAAGACATCAAAACCACTTATAGCAAAGGTACACGGCTTAACAACATGCATTTATCATTCATCTACAAACCTAACCAAGTATCCAGCCAGCAGGATATTTTCTATTTAAGCAAAAGATATAAATGAACTAGAAAAAGAGCTTTATGTTACAAATATTCTGCCTGATGCAATAAAGCATCCTCCTATTTCTCTGGATTCATAGGCACGAGAGAGCTGCCTTTTACAACCTGCTATTCTTCTCTACCATCCCCCTGCAAGATCATGGTTGCAACTGCTCCACCATTGAGCTCGGTAACACCCAATGATGTTAAATAACATACAAAAAGATCCCCAGAAGTGGGTCAACTATTCATTGAAAAAGGTAATGTAAGACGTTGGTCAACTAGTCATAAATGCTAAAAGTAACCCTTTTCTGTGGTTTTTCATCTCTCCAATTATACGCAGTCCTCTGCTCGTCACCTTGAAACCTTGAGCTTTTATAACTCAACATATGTTGCGAAGAACCTTCCCTCTTGCGCGAACCAGTATAAAAGGTTTTATCACCTCTTCTAGGTCTTCCAAAATCCACATTCCTCTCATTACTTTGCCTTGGTTGTCGCTGCCAATCCCAAGATGTGTACTCAGATTCTCCCCATCTTCTGTCTTTTGAGGTTGTTCCACCACCTCGACGAAGGTTCCTATTCCACTGAGAGCCATAGTCTGAATTCCACTGCTCATGCCCCCTAGTATTCCAACGGTTTCGACCCCAGGAACCAGTTCTATTATTAACCCATTCGTTTCCTTTAGCACCAGAAACATTTTCACTTCCTTGATACCACAAATTGTTATCAGCACAAGCATCATTCTCATATTTCCACCCTGTGCTCCAACCCCATGACTCATTTGCACAGCCTCCCCAGGCAGTGTCCTTCAAGGTCCCCTGGGTTTTAGGGCAATTCCTTTCCCATGGATCATTGTCTTTGATGTTTACAGGGTTATCCCATTCATTCCAAGTCTGCTCCACATCCTCAAAAGCTTTAGAGCCCTTCGCATTACCACTTTCCCAAGGATTTTCACCACTATCACCAGTTTTAGAGCCTTGCAAATTACCGCTTTCCCAAGGATTTTCATCATTATCACCAGTTTTAGAGTCCTGCACATTACCACTTTCCCAAGGATTTTCACCATTATCAGCAGCTTTATCCTCCCATATCAGGATGCCAGAAACTAAGTTGTTCTCAGATTTGACAGTGTTTGCAGCTTCAGGGTTAAAGTATTCTCTGTCCAAATCTAATATCAGCTCCGGATCGATAGTTGGGTCCCAATCAACTTTATCAATATACACATCTGGATTTGGAGGAGGACTCTGAGGGGGAAGACCACTTATCTCCGCCCAATATCTCTTTTTTGCATTGTTGAGTGCTTCTTCACCAGCAGAGTCGTCCCACTTAACCACATTATCATAACAGTGCATGTATGTTTTTGCATTCAGAACCTTGTGCCAAGGAATCCCAGCTGCTCTGCAAAAATCTATTTCCCATGATGGGACACTATTTTCCTGGATAGCTTTAAAAGAACAAAAAGAAGAAGTTATCAGATTTTGTAGATAATACAAGACTTGACAGAATCCAAGCAGATATGCAGATGATAAGACATGACAATATTTTATACAAAATAAACTTTTAATTTAAAAAGAAAACAGAAACTGAGGAAATAAATGAAGAGATGTATTTTATTAAAATGACAACATCCACAAGAATCAAAATTCCAAGCATGTAACAATTTTCTATTTCCTGTTTCAAAAATCAGTAGATAACGGACCAACCTTCTACTATCTCCACTTAAATGCCAAACTTAGTTCACCAGTTAGAATTCATATCATGACTTGTGCCTACAACAATCTCAAGCCCTACTGCCTTTGCTCTCGAACTAAAGCTCTGAGGCAGGAACATTCCTTGTATAAGAGATTAACTTATAGGACAATTATTCAGTGCTTGTTATTCTCCAAGTCAAAATAATGGAACATTTGAAACATGAACCAATTTACTTAACAGAAAAGGTATATACTGGCCCCCTATTTCAGATTCAGCTAGTTCCCCTCACAGAAATTCTCCTCCGTATTATTTATGGTACCCCAGACAAGCACCTCACATGCTTCTGGTTCATGTATTTACCTTCCTAGCTTAATTACGGTCCGTAAAGTGCTCATGACAGGCTTTGTAGCAACAACAGTCGCAAAAGATAAGAATGGCAAGCACACATTTCTGGAACACTAAGCCGATTCACATGCAAAATGTTAAAAAGAGAAAGGTCTTCTTAATAAACTAAATGGTAGAACAGTTTAATCATTAGACATGGGATCGAGTCCCAATTAAGGAGAGTGAGCCATTTTAAGTTCTTAGTTACAGCTTCACGGACTCATGAAACACAAGCTTAATTCTAATGATGATGATGACATAGAAACCAAAATATGGTTTAATCCACAGTATTAAGGAATAACTCCAAAAGTCTACTCAGATTTACTTTTGCTGTACATATCTTGCACTGTCTTACTAAAGTTCTCAGTGAACTCATTAACATCACTTAATATTCAAAAAAGAAAATATTAGAAGTTTTAAATACTAGCGAAGCTAGCCCTATTTTATTTTTTACTTTTAAAATCAGTACGACGAACACTATCTAAAAGAGTCTTGTGGTGGACTGATGGCCAAATATCACGGAGAGGAGAAAAAACAGTCAATCAAGTGTCTCCATTGGAAAAGTAACAACAATTCATTCCCAATAACAGTAAAATACAGCCACCAATTTCCATTAAAAAACATTTTTTTCCTTTTCCAAAACATCGTTCATATATATATATATATATGGTGTCAAGGCCAACTAATTCCACGTGATACCTGCCACCTCCCACCTCCCACCTCCCACCTCCCACCTCCCACCAACAAGAAGTACTAGGTAACTCTGTCCGCAAAAGCTAGGACAGATCATTCATTTATATACGACCAGAATGCGTTAAAGCCTCCGCCCAAAATAATAGTAAAAAACAAACAAACAGAATAAGAAGCGAAAAATGTGCAGCTTAACAATATCAACTTGGCATACCACGAATGAGGACGACCAATCACGTCTTCGTATTCAAACGTGTTTAATGATTCATAACGGAAACAAATCCCTCCTATGTGTTTATGATCGGATTCTATTTTAATTTCTCGATTTCATCTACTCGTGGGAATACCTCAATTTATTCCAATGTCGTGCTGTTGGTGTACTAGGTTCGACAATAAACTCAAGAGTATAAACTAGTTATTTTCAAAAGTAATACTTAATGCTTCGATTGAATGAGTTTTTAAAGCATCCAGGAACCCCCAAAAAACACAGATGACTATTTTCATCAAATAAAACATTAAAGCTGGTTCTTTAATGAATCCTCTCCATCAGGAGGACTGCTACAAAAAGGTTGATTGGTGCACGTGGTTACAGATTGAGTAATCCATGTTCTAGAAATCCTAGAT
>NC_061111.1:152064225-152070601 GCF_002878395.1 Capsicum annuum | reverse complement strand
GAAAACACAACAGGCATTAATCAATTAAAACACACAAACAAAAGATCACAATCAACAATAGAATGAAAGAGAACCCCCCCAAAAAATAAAAGAATAAAAAGGAAAAAAGAGGAGTACCATGAGAATAAAATTGATTGTAATGGTGAGGAGGAGAAGGTGGAAAATCTTGGTACTTGTATTTTTTTCTCGGTATCCATCTTCTATTCCAATTCCCCATTTTTTCCCCAACACATAAAAAAACCAAAGTGATTTTCGATTGTTTTGAAGTCGGCAAAAAGGGTTTGAGATAGAAACTTCTATGGGGACAGACAGATGGTTTATTAGGCTTTTTATTTATTTACTGACTGACTGACTGACTATTTATATACTGAATGGGAAAGGGGAAAGACGAGACGGAGTTGTCGCACGCAGATCATATGTTTGTAAAATTGACATGGGCGATTCATGTATTTGTTAAATTGGAATGATAATTGAGTGTGATGCTTGGGCTGAGGGACTTGACAAACCGACGTGATAGATCATGGGCTATCTTATAAAGGACCAAGGCCTCGTACCATGAACAGAAAGTGGAAGTGTGATGACATGTTTTGAGATGGTTTTTAATTTGAGCAAATGGTATAAAAACATATTAGTATAGGTGTCGATTGCTTTCTTTTCTCAAAGTACTAGTTTTTAAAATTATATGTTCTATTATTTAAAAATTTTCCTGGATATATGTATAAATCTATGTATTTGAGATTCATAATTTTTTATATAGATGATACTCGAATTTTGAAATTTTCACATATATGTAAAAGTATATATTCAATATCAATTTCAACAGCGTATTCAAAGTAAATTTCATTCACTGTATCTGATTAATTTCATAGAGTGTATCTGATATAAAAAAATATTATATTCTGTATAGAATAAAATGTATTCACGCACACCACTTAATAGATCCGTGCACGAATGCAACAAACTCAAATCTGCATCTATAGCTGTCATTTTTTTAGTTACTTCTTCATGTATCCATCCCTCTATTTTTTATTTTTTTTTTCACGATTCACTTTTTGCTCAATTTTTCAACATTTCTCATTCTCATTTTTCTCTTAAATCCATTGTAGATTTGACGCTCATCACACCGGATTGAAGATGGAGAAATCCTAATCACTCCGACAATGGAGAAGGCACTGAAATTGGCCTGTGACAGAGAGACGAGGGGGAAAGGGTGGCAGAGAGGGACATAGAAAGAGGGAGGAGAGAGATGAGTGAGAAACAAATAAAAAGGGGGAGAAGCGAGATTTTTGAGGGAAGTGAACCTGAAACTAAAATCTAGTAGGAAAATATTTAGTGAGAGATTATGTAATTATTTTAAAGTGGAGATATATATAGTATTTATGGTGAGGATGTTTGGTTATTTACGTAGTTTTTTTTTTAATTAATTTTTGCTCCACCATTTTGATGGTTTTTAATTTCGTTCTTGCTTCACCTTTAATGAAAATCTGTGAATTAAAGTACTTTTAACTACGATCTAATTTTGCAGGTTAAAATTTTTAAAAACTTTTGCTCTGATAGACATAAGTAGAGTAGTATCTAATTCACATAATATAACTTTAGTTTATCACTTCTGAAATTGAAGTTATGCCTATATTAACATAAGTTTTGTAGAAACTAAGTTATGTCTTATAAAACATAATTTATGAGACTGTGGGGGTTTTAAGGCATAATATTATGTAACTCAATTTGTGCATTGTAAATCATAATTTGTGTCTTGCAATTTTTCTTTTGTCTTGTAAGGTATAAGTTGTGTCTTGCGGTTTTCTTTTTTACTTTGTAAGTTATAACTCGTGTTTTGTGATTTTTTTAGGGTCTTGTAAGAAGTAATATTTGTCTAGAGATTTTTATTTTTGATGGTAGGAATATTCTCGATTACTTTTTGTTACTTAACGTATTGAAGAATAAAAATCAATCAATTTAAAAGGCAAAATTAAAGACCAACCTAAAACAAGGATAATCGTGTGAATGAATAAGAAAAAAATAACTATTATCAGACAGATAATTTTACTGAACGCATGCAAATAATTTTATCCTTAGCGATAACAAATAGAAAAACGTTACTTCTTCATTTTCACAATTCAAAATCATTTCATTATCAACATAAATTATCTACCTTAAATATTATTAGGATTTTTTATTTTTTTTTTAGAAAACTCACGTATTTATAAAAATTTGACCTTAATTGTATTGTGATACTTGTTAAGCAGTTTTCACATATCTTTAAAGGAAAAATTAACAAATTTTGCCAAAAAAGAAAGATTAAACAAAAGAAAAACAGTTAAATTTAGTTGCGGAATGTGGACTTAATTACGTAGAAGAATAAAGAGGGGAAGGTGGGATTAAAAAAAAGTACAATGCATGAACACAAATTAAAACATGTGGCGATCAATTAAAGAAACTTAGTCGAATTAGGCGGAAAATTGAGAATTCTAAGAATCAAACATAAAAAGACGAGACATAATTTCACTTTTGAATTTGTCGGCACAACTTAATTTACACCTTTAACTTAACACATATTTATATATCCTTCTTATTAACTTTAAAGTGAATTAATATAACCCCTAATACTTACGTGACATTTTTTTAAAAATAAAGCGCGTATTTAAAAAAAAACAAATATAACCCCTACTAGTTTAGGTGTACACGTCTTGTGCATGTATCTCATTTGGATGAGTTCAAACATTACACTAAATAAGATATTTGTTTAAATAATAAAGATGAATATAATAATTAAATTTAATATCTTTTGAGTATGTATAGATGAAAAATTTATTTATTGAACCTAACCTTTACCAAAAATATTTTTAAAATTCGATTGACATTTTTCAAGTAACACTATATTACAATCCTTTTTCAAGTAGGATTCCATATACCATTTCTATTCCTACTATTCTTATACTCCCTCTCAAGCTGGTGAATATATGTCATATATACCGAGCTTAATATAGATGTAATCAATACAAGGACCGGTGGGGGACTTGGTGAAAATATCTTCAAGAAAATTTGTGAGGACTGTTCAGGATGTCCGGGAGACCTTAGTTGAAAGAGAACAAACTTAAAAGTTGATAGGAAAAATAGTAAACATCACTGGAACGTCTATTTGTTGCTGAAAAAATATTGCCGGAAACTGGTATAAACATATGGGTTGTCTCGAAATTAAGAGACGAATAGATCTTGAACAAGAAAACCGTCGAAAAACTTGTTGGAACTGTATCAGGCGCCTATGCGTGGTTGGATCTCTCCGGAGGTGACGTTCTCGTGGGAGGTCGATTCACATCGGCGCTGGTTGGCGTTTGGTCGTAGGGAGACACTGGACCTCTTAGGGGTGTTGGTTTTCGCTCAACACTAAAAGAAAAGTGAAACTATGTAAATCAGACCTGAGGAGTCACTAGAAAGACGCACGGAACTACGCAAATAAGATTCGAGGAGACCGAAAAGGCGCACAGTGCTACGCAACTTAGATATGAGAAAGTAGTACGCAAAGATGCATGGTGCTACTCAAATCAAATGTGAGAACATAGTTCGGAAATATGCACGGTGCTACGCAAATCAGATTTGTGAAAGTAGTCACCGAAAAGATGCATGGTGCTATGCAGTAAGATCTAAGAAAGTAGAGTGGCTACTTTCTCTGTCCCGTATGCTTCTCAAATGAGTCCTTCTCAACATGATTGTTTTTCATGCATATATTGTCCCAATTTTTGCTAACATAATCATTGGCCAGACGGACGGTTACATGAGTTATAACCGCCCGCCGGTCGTTGAAGCTTTTTTCTGATTCTCTGCCAAGATCATAGAGGCTCTGATATCATGTGAGAAATATGAGAGAAGAATGTTATTGATTGTGTATCTACATTATTACACTGAGACTCTATTTACAAACTCTACATTCCGATCTTTTTTCAAGTAGGGCACTACATTACAATCGTTTTTCATGTAGGATTCTATATATACTATTCCCGTTCTTATCCTATTATAACAAACTTTAAGTTCAAATGACATGCATTGTGCCACTTGGCACATTTTAAAAGTGTTTTAGGAGCGTGAAATACACATGCCAACAAATATTTAAGTCAGGGGGTTTTAGCCCTGAAAAGTTATAGTTCGAGGACTTGCAGACACGTGACTGTTTAGAGGGTTTTAGACATTACTCCAAAATATATCAGCAACTTCTTTTTCTCTGGAGCTTTTTAACCTCAACTTCGTGTGGTGCATGAAAGTGTTCTTCAAATGATCAAAGAAGCACAAGTTCAGGTTGGTTGGATACACAGTTTTATTGGCTCATGCATGGAAAAATGCTTTGGCAAGTTTGGTGGGAAAATCTGTAAATAAACGACTGAGTATGTTCTGCTTGTGTTATACCTAAATATAAGCTTGTGGCATCTGGTCTCTAATTACCTTTCAACTGCATGATAGACATAGAAATAAGAGAACTTGATAAAACTTAAACGTGAATGGAAAAATCAGATGAAATAAAATGATTTTGTTTTTTCATCAACTTGATTTGGTTGAAAGTTTGCAATAGTTTAGCCTGTGTTTATGCTTGTAGTAGTACTACATTTAATAATTATACAGGAATAAACAAAATAGTAATGCTAAATTTATCTCGGACACGTGAAGAGGAGGGGCATGGATGCCCCGGTCCGTAGGTGCGAGAGGCTAGCGTTGGATGGTTTTAGGCGGGGTAGGGGTAGGCCGAAGAAGTACTGGGGCGAGGTGATTAGGCGGGACATGTAACAGTTACAGCTCACCGAGGACATGACCCTAGATAGGAAGGTCAGGAGGGCGTGAATTTCGGCAGAGGATTAGGGCCAGTTTGGGTCGCTAGTGTAGGGAATTACTTGGAGGGGGTTTTATTCCTGTTATGATTCCGTCTTCCGTGTTCCATGTTTTATTACGAATCTGTGTGCTTTCCTTTGCTTTCTCTGTTTTATATTACTTATGGGTGCCGTATTTATGATATGTAATCTGCTTCTGTGCTTTACTATGTGTTTGTGTGGTATCTCGTGTCTTGAGCCGGGGGTCTATCGGAAACAGCCTTTCTACTTCATCAGAGGTAGAGGTATGGACTGCGTACATCTTACCCCCCCCAGACCCCACTAGGTGGGAATACACTGGGTTTGTTGTTGTTGTTGTTGTTGTTGATTGACATTTATCTACCATCTGTAAATTGTAACAAAACAATATAATGATAGAAATATCAAAATAATACAATTAAATCTGATCTTTACACTCAAAAAATTTCTCAAAGTCGTCCGACACTTTTCAAGCACTTGTAACAATAAAAAATAATACGATAATAGAAATATCAAAATATTACAACTAAACCTAACCTTTACATAAAAAAATTCTTCAAAGTCGTCCAACATTTATCTATCACCTGTAAACTGCAACAAAATAATACGATAAAAGTGATATCAAAATAATACAATTAAACTTAAATTTTACTCACAAAAATTTGTAAAAGCCGATCGAGATTCATCCACAAACTGTAAACTACCACAAAATAACAAACTAATAGAGATATTACAAAATTACAATTAAACCTAAACTTTACCTAAAATTTTTTTCAAAGCCGACCCACATTCATCTAGCATCTGTAAATTAAAATAAAATAATAAGATAATAAATGTATCAAAACAATACAGTTAAATCTAATCTTTACACAAGAAATTCTTCAAAGCCAACTGACATTCATCTATGACCTGTAAACTATAAGAAAATAATATAATAATGATCACAAAGCTTCAATTTTGATCCAACTGATTCTTGTCTGAGCGAAAATTTTGACCCTAAAGAATGATTTTAAATGAAAACAAAGAAGATAGATATATACATATATGTTGAAGTCTATTATGCTGACAAAAACAGTGAAGAAGTTGAGGGTTAGAAAATCAAGCATCCATCAACTAGACATGCAATCGAATCAAGTTAGATGAGCATCAATCATATTCTCCCAATAGGCAGACCGGGTTGTTCTCTAGTTTAACGTACATATCAATATTTATAGAAGTATTGCTTTAATAGAGTCCTATTTTAGGAGTATTTTTTTAATTGAACAGTAGAATTTTTTTTTAAATTAATTCTCCTACCATATATTTTAGGAGTCTCATATATTTTAGAAAATCTAGTAGAAAGGAAAATATTAATTAATTATTCAATCATATATTTTAGGTGTTTCATATATTTTAGGAAGTCTAGTTAATATAATAAAAATAATTAAATAATAAACTAAAAAAATAGTGAAAAGACAATTTTTTCTAAAGAAAGTTTTTAATGAAGGGTAAAAAATTCAGATCACTTTTCTAAGAGTCTTCACACTTTTAATATATTATATTAT